>NC_057801.1:629528460-629698211 GCF_018294505.1 Triticum aestivum
AGGTGTCGCTGAAATGTACTCTAGGCTTGCTCTTATCACAAATGAGATTGCCGGCTTAGGGAGTGAAGAGATGACCGACAAATTCATCATTAAGAAAATCCTAAGAGCATTGGATGGAAAGTATGATACCGTGTGCACATTGATCCAAATGATGCCAAACTACAAAGATCTCAAGCCAACGGAAGTCATTGGAAGGATTGTTGCTCATGAGATGTCACTCAAGGGTAAGGAGGAACTTCACAACAAGTCAAGTGGTGCTTACAAAGCCTCAAGTGAAGCCCCCACATCATCAAGTGAGAAACAAACCTTCAATGAAGATTTGAGCTTAATGGTGAAGAACTTCAACAAATTCTACAAGAGTAGAAGCAAAGAAAGAAGCTCCAAGTCAAGATCTTATCATGAGAAGAGATCTTCTAGTCGAGAGCGCAATTGCTACAATTGTGGGAAGCCTTGACACTACTCTAATGAGTGTATGGCACCCTACAGAAGAAGAGAAGATTCTCCAAAAAGAAGAAGCAAAAGAGAAGAATCACCACCAAGAGAGAGGAGTAGTAGAGATGATCGTTATGAACGAAGACCCTCACGGAGAAGCAAGGATTCGGAAAGGAAGGACAAGTCATCAAGGAGCTACACAAAACGAAGACATCAAGCTCATGTTGGTGAATGGGTTTCCAGCTCCAACTCCGACAATCACTCCGAGAGAAGCTATCACTCCGACTCCGAATATACTCAAGATGAAGGTGTTGCCGGTCTAGCACTTGTGTCAACCAACTCCTACGACATATTTGACTCACCAAATGAAGGTGTTGGAAGATTCTTCATGGCCAAAGGTCCAAAGGTAACACATCCCGAGTATGTTGATTTTAATAGTGATGAAGATGACTTGCTTGTGGATGATGATTTACTTGTTGACAACTCTAGTGATGAATACTATGATGAAACGTCAATTAATCATGCTAATCAAACAAATGACAATGATAAGGAGAAAATTGAGCTTCTAACTAAAGAACTAAACACTCTTAAGTTGGCTCATGAAACTATCTTCGAAGATCATCGAGAACTTTTAAGGGATCATGAGAAGTTACGCTTTGAAAAGCTCAATCTTGAGCAAGAGCATGAGTTCTTAAAGGCAATCAATGATGATCTACGCAAGAAAAGTTCTTCTTACATTGCCAAGAGTTTACTCTTATCTACTTACATGCCTCAATTCAAGTCTAATAACAAGTACAAGAAAGATACTTCCTCTAGTAGTAACAATAATAATGTCAAATCGAATGTTGTTGCTTCTAGTAGTTCTCTTAATTCCACTAATGATTCTCTTAGCCAAGTTACACTTGAGCAAGAAAATAGTTTATTGAAGGGAATTATAGATAAAGGTGTTTACAAGAGCCTTGCCGGGAGTAAGCAATTCGAGGAAATTGTACGCAAGCAAGGAAGGCACCGGAAGAATCAAGGTGTTGGTTTTGAACGAAAGTTCAACGCCAATGGAGTTGAGTGGGAAGAAGATCAATACCCCAAGACAAAGTTTGTTCCTCAACAAGAGAAGTATGACCCTACTTCCTTCAAGGGGACACAAGCTCAAGATGATCTTCCACCACAAGACCACAAGAACAAAGGCAAGGACAAGCTTCAAGAAGAGATTGATGCATTTGAAGAAGCACCTAAAGCCTCGTTCAGTTGGGTCCCCAAGACTACGTCAAGTTCTACTTCATCAAGTACAACTACAACTCCAAGGATTCCCATCAAGATGATGTGGATCCCGAAGAAGAAGAACTAGAGAGTTCTTGAGGGTGACTCCGCCAACATTCTTCACTCATATCATTTTGGCAAGAACAAGTGCAATCAACTTTCACATCTTGCACTAGTTCAAGGAGTCACAAACCCTCATGTTGGTAAGGCAAGGGACAAGGTAACCTAATGTTTTCATGGACATCATCTTGTGTGTGCATCACTCTATGTCTATGGATATTCTTGTTTGTTCCTTGTGGGACTAACCCATGTAGGCAAGTTGAAAGTGCAACTCACTCCAAAGGATTGCTCCAAATGATCTACATCAACATTGAGCATCTACATCTTCAACACCTACATGAAGTCATCATCGACAAAACCCAAGGTTAGTTCATCCCTCTAAGGGGGGATCTCACATCTAGGGGGAGCTTAACTCTAAGAATTGAGTCAAAGCAACTCTAATGGTGTGAACACATTAATGCATTATGTAAAAGTGGTAACCCCACTTGAGCTTAAACGATGAGTATGGCCTATGATCAAATGTTCTCATTTGACTCCTAAGTCAATATACTCATATATAGATGACCTAGTCATCGCCAATTGCTTGATAGATGCTAAAATTGGTTGTGCATGCTTTGCCACATATTTCAATTGCCATCTTATTGTGTGAGCATGTTGGTGCATATTTTACTCATTCAAGGACATCCACTTGTTGTTTTGTTTGTTTGGATTCTTTTCTTTGTGCCAAGTGGATGGACAAGAATGCCTAAGAACCTTCTTTAGCTATCTATGTTTTTTTCGTCTCAAACTCTATTCATGCTACATCACAAAATTTGATCAAGTCAGATTCGAACCACTCTGTGTGAGGAGCACTCGGAGTCCCCGATTCGTCATAGACTTAAACTTCCAAAACCTCTTAGTAATTCTCGGTCTGACCGATCCTTCCATTTCGGTCCTACCGAGATCATCAAGTTGATCTGAGTTTTCAATCTTGGTGCAACCGATTTGAACCTTTCGGTCTCACTGATTTGCTGTAATTGAACACAGTTATGCATCTCGGTGCCACCGAGTTGTTCCACTCGGTCACACCGACAGGGTCGAGCTATATATATAGCCATGGGAATTTTTTTGGAAATTTCTCCGAAACCCTTCACCCGCACAACAGCTCGCTCTGCCATCGTGGTCTCCAGATCGTCTCCTTGTCGCCAGCAGCCTCCTGTCGCTGGTCTCCGCCGCCGTCAACGGATTTCATCCCCGCCGTTGCCGCCGTAGCAAGTCCACCGCCAAGTTAGGGTATGGACTTAATCTTTGTGCTATCCATGTCTGATTCCTGGCACATTGTTTTCATATTGATTCTTGTCATGATTGAAACTCTTCTATCCAGCCAAAGTAGTTCATAGATTAGATGTGATTCAAATTTTTAGGGTTAGGTTTCCGCCGAAACCATCTCGGACCCACCGAGTTGAAAAACTCGGTCTCACCGATTTGGCTTATGCCATTGCACTAGTGACTCTCGGTCTGACCGAGAATTACTAATCGGTGCAACCGATTTGAGGATTCTGTGAAACCCTAGCAGTCTCAGTACCACCAAACTGAAACTCGGTCCAACCGAGATCATCAGTTTAGGTTCCAAAACTGCTTCGATATCACCGAGTTTGAAAATCGGTGGATCCGAAATGCTTTCTGTGGAAAACTAAGACTGAACTTTTGAGTCATTCTTTTGCAAAAACCCTCTGTATTTTGTGATGCTCATATTTTCTATCTCATCTATAACTCTTCACAGGGTCAGCAGTCAGCTTTTGCAGTATGTCTGATCAAAGTGACATCCAGAACAGGTCAGAAGAGCAGATGGACTTGAGTGAGGGCACTAGTCCCTCAACTTCAGATGAAGGGAGCAGAAGTACTCCTAGCAATTTGCCTAAGGCTGCAACTAGGCAAAGGAGGAAAAGAACTTCAGATTCAGAGGATGAAGATTACAAAGCTGAGGAAGATGAGGCTACTTCCAAGAAAGTGGTGCTCAAGAAGGAATATGGCTCAGCAAAGGATATAAAGCCAGACATGAAGATTAAAAGGCCTGCAAGAAGGCAACCTATGCACAAGGCCAGAGCTTCAACTCAACTGCCTGAAAATCCTGATCCCAAAGAGCCAACTGATGTAAGCAAGAAGAGGAAGGAAAGGGTGAAGAAGACCATGGCCAGAGTTGTTGGGCAACCTTCCATGATGGAAGAGGAAGAGCTTGTTGCACCAGCTCCAAAGGCAGCTAAGCTTATGGGAGATGCAATCAGATCAGGGGCTGCAACATCCAAGCCCAAGGAATCACCCAAAGCTGCCTCCAAGGCCAAGCAAGTTCCAAAGAGGAATACTAGGATTATTCCAGCTGCTGAGAAGAACAAGGCCCCAGTGCCCAATGTTGTTGAAGATTCAGAAGAAGAAGGACAGGTTCTAAGAAAGCTCAAGCCCAAGATACCAGACCACAATGATGCCCATCCCGTGGCTGAGGACATGAGAATCAGGAAGGATTCAGGGCTGAGGCTGTGGAGAATGGAAGATCCATATGCTTCAAGAAGAAGAACTGATGTTGACTACAGGTTCCACACAAAGGAACAACAGGACTTCTATGAAACAATTCTGTTGGACAAGAAGCCCATAGTCTGTGATATGAGGTGGGTTGACTGGAAATTCATCAAGGAAAATGAATAGCACTATCCTGGAGTGCAAGACAACTTTGTTGCTTGTGGAGTTGCAGATTTTGTTGGACAGAAGTTCACCAACTGGAATGATGAGCTTATCATGCAGTTCTACTCCACAACACACTTTTACCCAAATGGAAGAATAGTTTGGATGTCTGAAGGTACAAGGTACCGGTCCACTATTGAAGAATGGGCAAGTCTAATCAATGCCCCCAAGGAGAATGAGGATGACCTAGACATTTATGCAAAGAAGAAGTTGGGTCACAATTCAATGGCTCACATGTACAAGGAAATTCCAGACAAGGTATTAGAGACTCACAAGTTTGGATCAGTTCACTTTCTGCTGTCAGGGTTGCCAACCATAAATTGGATTCTGAAGCACACTTTGTTTCCCAAGTCTGGTGACCATAACATGATCATAGGGCATGCCATCAACATGTTGCATGTGTTTGATGTACCACAGAAGTTCAAAGTCATGAGCCTGATCATTGAAACAATCAAGAGGACTGCAGTAGATCAGAAGAGGAGCTGTGGATATGCACCTCAGATTCAAGAATTGATAAACTCAAAGATGGGCACAGGAAAATATCAGTTGGATAAGGAACACTTTCCACTTTATCCAGACTTTGAGGACAATGAGGTTGTCATGAATAAAGATGATCCACCATCAGTTCAAGCTCAGGAGAAGAAGGAGAAGGCAAAGAGGGAGAAGGCTGCCAAGATGCCAACTCAAGAGGAGGCATCTGAATATTTCTTGAAAACCAAACAGGAGCAGCTTGGTTACTTGATAGCATCATCTCTAAGGATTGAGAAGGGGTTGGCCACCCTAACTCAAAACCAGGAGAGCCTGGAAAGAATCATGGAACAAAAATTCTATGATCTACTCTCTCCGTTCAGAATTACTTGTCTCGGAAATGGATGTATCTAGATGTATTTTAGTTCTAGATACATCCATTTCCGAGACAAGTAATTCCGAACGGAGGGAGTAGATGTCAAGGTAACTAAGATTCAGTCAGTTGTGGAGCAGCTGCAGGATGACATGCAGGAGAGGAAGGGCAAGACTACCACCAATGTGTTTGCCAGAGTGCCCAGAGCCCAGAGGTCAGTTGCAGTGCCAATGACAGACATTAGAGCAACAACTTCAGCACCAGCCACTGCCCCTACAGTTCCAGTGCAACCACCTCCAGCACCAACTCGTCCAGCTCCATCCACATCAACTGTAGCCTTCATCCAAGGAGCCATCTCTACACCACCACCAGAAGATCAAGCCTGAGAGTCGATCTAGCACTATGCATTTTCTATGAACTTTTTGGTAACTTGTTGCCAAAGGGGGAGAAAAATGTATAGATCATAGGCTTCGAGAGAGAGAGAGAGTGTTGCTTTTGTTCTCTCTTGCTTTATTTGGTGGTTTTTCAATCTTTGTTTGCTTTTGGTTGAGATACTATGCTTGTGAGACATTGATGATCATGTGTTTGATCATAAGCTACACTTATGCATGCTTGATATTATCCTATCTATCTTATGTGATCACTCACTATGCTTGGTGATGAGTGCATGTATTCATTGTTTATTATTTTGAGCGCTCCACCAAGATGTATGTGACATGGAAGAGTAACCCATGAGCCTAATTCATTGTGCATTTGCAGTCCAAAGCAAATCTAAAACTATGCACAAATTTAGGGGGAGCTCTTGCTTATCACATACTTCTCAAAGCGACGATGTTATTTAAATTTTATTATCATTTGTCGAAGCTTCGATCTATATGTTGTCATAAATTACCAAAAAGGGGGAGATTGAAAGTGCAACTATCCCTAGGTGGTTTTGGTAATTCATAACAACATATAGCTCATTGAGCTAATGCTATACCAAGACTATTATTTCAGGAAAGCTCAATGAATGGCATGGCATGGATGATGAAAGTGGATCCCTCAAAATACTAAGGACAAAGGATTGGCTCAAGATCAAAAGCTCAAGACTCTTCATTTTACATTTTAGTGATCCAAGATCACATTGAGTCTATAGGAAAAGCCAATACTATCAAGAAGGGATGAGGTGTTGCTTAATGAGCCTCTTGCTTCATGTGCTTAGTGATATGCTCCAAAACCCTCAACTACTTTCCCACATCCACAAATGACCTAAACCTAAAGCCAAAATCGGTCACACCGATTCTTTCTATTCGGCGCCACCGATTCCAAAAGTCATAGCCACTGCCACAAACCCTAAGCAAATCGGTCTTACCGATAGGGATCTCGGTCTCACCGAGATGGGGTTGCAATCTCTCTGATTCCCTTCGTAACGTTTCGGTCTAACCGAAGTGAGTGATCGGTCCCACCGAGATTGTAATGTAAACTCTCTGTTTCCTTTTTGTAACATTTCGGTCTCACCGAAAAGAGCAAATCGGTCCCACCGAGTTTAGCTGACCAACTCTCTGGAAAGCTTATTACCAAATCGGTCTCACCGAGTTTGTGTAATCGGTCTCACCGAGATTACGTTATGCCCTAACCCTAACCGAATCGGCCGCACTGGGATGCATGTCAGTCCCACCAAAAATCACTGACGGTCACTAGGTTTACTAAACCGGTCTGACCGAGTTTAACGTTTCGGTCCCACCGAGTTTGGTAAATTGTGTGTAACAGTTAGATTTTGTGTGGAGGCTATATATACCCCTCCACCTCCTCTTCATTCGTGGAGAGAGCCATCAGAACAAACCTACACTTCCAGCTTACCATTTCTGAGAGAGAACCACCTACTCATGTGTTGAGGCCAAGATATTCCATTCCTACCATATGAATCTTGATCTCTAGGCTTCCCCAAGTTGCTTTCCACTCAAACCCTCTTTCCACCAGATCCAAATCCTATGAGAGAGAGTTGAGTGTTGGGGAGACTATCATTTGAAGCACAAGAGCAAGGAGTTCATCATCAATGCACCATTTGTTACTTCGTGGAGAGTGGTGTCTCCTAGATTGGCTAGGTGTCACTTGGGAGCCTCCGACAAGATTGTGGAGTTGAACCAAGGAGTTTGTAAGGGCAAGGAGATCGCCTACTTCGTGAAGATCTACCGCTAGTGAGGCAAGTCCTTCGTGGGCGACTGCCATGGTGGGATAGACAAGGTTGCTTCTTCGTGGACCCTTCGTGGGTGGAGCCCTCCATGGACTCGCGCAGCCATTACCCTTCGTGGGTTGAAGTCTCCATCAACGTGGATGTACGATACCACCACCTATCAGAACCACGCCAAAAACATCCGTGTCTCCAATTGCGTTTTAATCCTCCAAACCCTTTCCTTTACTTTCTTGCAAGTTGCATGCTTTAATTTCCGCTGCCTGTACACTCTTTGCATGCTTGCTTGAATTGTGTGATGATTGCTTGACTTGTCCTAAAATAGCTAAAATCTGCCAAACTCTAAAATTGGGAAAAGGTTAAGTTTTTATTGGTCAAGTAGTCTAATCACCCCCCTCTAGACATACTTCAAGGTCCTACAGATTGTTGTTCGTCCTATGGACTAAAACTATCCGGTTTATATAGACACCGGAGAGGTCTAGGGTTACACCGAGTCGGTTACAATGGGAGGAGATCTTCATATCGTATCGCCAAGCTTGCCTTCCACGCCAAGGAAAGTCCCATCCGGACATGGGACGGAGTCTTCAATCTTGTATCTTCATAGTCCGGGAGTCGCGCCAAAGGTCATAGTCCGGCCATCCGGACACCCCCTAATCCAAGACTCCCTCAGTGAGGACGCCGCTGCTCCCAGGCATCTTCATGAGGTTATAGGCCGGGTGAGTCGCTGCCATGAACTGAGCCAAGGCAGGGTAGCCGATGATGGCGTTGTACGGGAGGCCGATGGGGGCGATGTCGAAGTCGACTATAGCTCCATGCGGAAGTTGTCGTGGGTGCCAAAGGTCACCGGGAGGCAGATATGCACCAGGGAGCCGGTGGAACCGCCTCCAATGCCTGAGAAGGGCTTGCTGGGTTGCAGTCGCTCCAGCGGCACGTGGAGGAGGCTGAAGGCCTCCACTGAGAGCATGTTGAGGCCGGCACCGCCATCGATGAGGGTCCTGGTGATGGCCACCTGACATATGGTGGGGGTGCATAGCATCGGAAGCGCGCCCGAGCAGGCGGTGTTGGAGGGGTGATCATCCTAGCTGAAGATCAAGTCGGCCTTGGGTGCCACCCAGCCCGGGGGGCTTCGCGACGCTTGAAGGTGGTGCCGATTTGGCGGACGAACGGGTTGACGTGGCGGCTCGAGGGCGGGGCTTGCGAGCCGCCCAGGAGAGCTGCAACGACCGGGGACGCTGGCGCAGCATAATGGGCGAGGAAGAGGCTGCGCAGCTCCTCCCAGGAGGCCACCGAAGCCGCTGGCAGGTGGAGCAGCCACATGTGTGGGACGCCGGTGAGGGCCATGGGCAGCCAGTTAGCCATGACCATGTTGTCACCCCCGGCCTTGAGGACGGCCTCCTCATACGCCAGCAGGAAAGCTAGCGGATCTTCCGTGCCATCGTAGCGCGGCGGTATGTCTGGCTTGAACTTGTTTGGCCACTGCACCTGCCGCAAGGCGGGGGCCAAGGCTCGGAGCCCCTTGGCCCCAGTGCCGGCGTCTGTAGCCGGAGCGGGCGGCATGTCGTCCCCCATGAGGGTGAAGCGCGGTGCTGACGAAGGGCGGGTCGACGGAATGGCGAGCTCCGGCGGACCCCTACCTGGGGTGCGCGCGAAGATCTTTCCCCTACCAATCCACGCCCGAACGCCTCGCTGAGAATCTAAGCTAAACGATGAACAACACGAGGGACGCAAGATTTATACTAGTTCGGGCCACCGTTGTAGTGTAATACCCTACTCCAGTGTGTGGTGTGGTGGATTGCCTCAGGGGCTGATGATGAACAGTGCAAGGGAAGAACAGCCTCGCGAGAGGTGTTCTTGGGCTGGTGTGATGAACTACTTTGGGAGAGTTCGATCGCCTCTCGATCTGATGGGAACTCTATGAGATGCCCTCTACTGCGGTGGCTAGCTCTATATATAGAGGCCCTGGTCCTCTTCCCAAATATTGAGTGGGAAGGGCGCCAACAATGGCCTTTTGAAGGGGGAACATCTAGTACAAGTTATCCTGACAAAAGTTGGTCTTCGGCTTCCAAAGGCACTGGCGATGACGCCGTCTTGGGCTCCACGGTGACCTCCGTCTCGCCGCTCCGCTGGTCTTGGTCTCGTTGCACCGAAATGGTAACCTTTGCCTGATGCCTCGGTACTCCATGCCTGTGCTTGCCCCATTTGCACCAAAGAGCAAACAAGGACACTGCATAGGCCGGCGCCCGCCTGGTCTCGATCGTCATGGCTTGCATCACGAGAACCTCGCGAGGTACCCCTGCCTTGATCTCTCCGCCTCCTCGCGAGCCTGCCTGGTGAGGCCACTCCTGAGGAAACCTTGCTTCGTCTGCCCCGCGAGGCTTGGCCCCTAGCGAGGGTCTTGAGCTTGAGTTGATGAAGATGGGCCGTACTGGGCCACCACTTGAGCCACGCCGCAGGCTACAGGCAGGCAAGTCTGGGGACCCCCATTCCCAGAACGCCGATAGATGGTAATGGTAAATCTCGCCGCAATAAAAACAAACTCGGAACAACAATGACGACACAGATGATACATCAGTCAATGTAGGATTCAGTGGTTCCAAATCCGGTTAGTGGAAGAAACCTTTTAAAGCCAATAGGGACGGTCCATCCAGTTTCGATAAAATCCTTGAGAGGCCCTGTCAGATTCATGGCACACCCGACAAGCCTGCTAACCACACCAACAGGAACTGGTGGGTTTTCAAACAGGCCGGTAAGTTAAATACCGATCACAAGGGAAAGGGACCTCCAAGTGAAGACGATGATGAGCCCCGTCAGGCGAACATCGGGGGTTAGAAGCAGTTCCCCCCCTGAGGTGAAAATAGTGAACATGATCCATGTCACTCACATCCCCAAAAGGGTGCGCAAGCATGCACTAAGGGACATCTACGCTGTAGAGCCTGTCGCCCCAAAGTTTAACCCATGGTCAGCCTGTCCGATCACTTTTGATCGCAGGGATCACCCAACCAGTATCCGTCACGGGGGTTCGGCCGCCCTGGTACTTGATCCAATTATTGATGGATACCATCTCACTAGTGTCCTTATGGACGGGGGGCAGCAGTCTCAACTTGATCTATCAAGACACTGTCTGTGAGATGGGCATGGACCCATCAAGAATCAAGCCCAGTAACACTACCTTTAAAGGTGTGATACCGGGCGTGGAGGCCCGTTGCACGGGCTCACAGACACCGGAGGCAGTATTCGGCTCCCCAGACAACTTTCATAGCGAAGAGTTAATCTTCGACATTGTCCCTTTCCAAAGTGGCTATCACGCACTGCTCGGATGAAGTGCTTTCGCCCGCTTTGATGCAGTCCTGCACTATGCTTACTTGAGGCTTAAGATGCCTGGACTCCGCGGCATTATTACAGTCAATGGAAATGTGGAGCGCTCCCTCCGCACCGAAGAACACACCATGACTCTTGCAGCCAAGGTTATAGCAGCCTTATCAAGCCGAACAATACTTCGGACATTAAAGCCAACAACATCTATAAACGATTCAGGCCCGCGCATCATTGCGATAACTCGACGGATCCGGACATTGATTAGCAGTCCAGCCTCCGCTGACTGCCCCATAAGGTTGCGGCTTATGTAGCGCGTGTACATAAGTACACACTCAAAATACCTTGGGAAGCGCCGGAGGCACACTGCGGAACAAGTCCATAGTACGGATTGACCCTATTTGGAATACATACATCCTTTTCACTACAGGTTCATCACATCCCTATTTGCTGTATGGTTGTATTAGGGCCCTTTCAAGGCTGGCGTTTCACAACCATCATATACTCCTATCAAAGGACTTATTACTAAGGAGAAATGGCGCAGACGTGTGATAGGGTATCATTGGAGTCTCCGAACCATTACCTTTAGGACCTGTGTTAGACTTTCCCTTATGTAAATCTCCGTTTTTAGGCATGTAACATGACCTTAATATTAATGGCATTGTCTGTCGAAACACGCCTCAACGTATTGATAAGGATATAAAGGAAACAGACGATCACCACATTTGTGTTGGATTCTTATATTATCTTGTCATCCGTATTCCCTCCTTGCTTTCGACTGACATACGTGCTTGGGCACTGCCTTCATACTAGGGGTTGTATTCGGCCCCGCAAACCCATAAGTCCAAACACCTAGAGGGAACTCTTTGGCGTCCTAGATATTGCATTATATGCATCAGCTTCGAATCATGTCTTTGGTCTATAGTTGGGTTGCCCGGCTCCTGTGTTTGCCACCTTACGTTTCGCAAGTTCGGCTAAGGTAGTAAAGGGAGAACTACTACGATTGTATTTCTGGTTCATCTGGTTAAGTACCTCAGTAGAGAAAGCCGAAAACTGACTGTCATGATATGTGAGGGCGGGTCAGCGATCCAGCGACTTAGTGTTATACTACAAATCATTCACGATTTATGCCGTGTTATACGAGGGGATGGGCTTCGACCAGCTGCGTTGCAAAGGCGCCACACTCTAGATTGTCGTTCACGCAACAAGGGGCTAGTACCTAGCCCACCTATGGACTCTTATGGTTAAGTGAAAGTACTAAAGCCTCATAGTCTGATTGCCTACTTCACATCGCAAGGCGCCTCCTGCATCAGACCAAGACATTGGATAAAGTGTGGTCATACGTTCCTAAACACCCCTGTAATATTTACATGGGGGAAGAAGCCAACGACTGGTAAACTTTCAGACTTATAAAATAAATGGCTAAACAGGAGGATAAACTAGTCATACGCAAGCATAAATATTTTACATCATAAGTCCCTTACATGGTTCTTACAAAATCGGACTCTACTACTCAAATATGACATCTTTTGAACACTGGCCCTCTACAATGTGGGCTCCCTCGAGGACCTCGCCGAAGTACTTCTCCGGCCGCCGATGATCCTTGCCTTCAGGCGGCCCTACGGTGGCAATCTCGGTGGCCTTCATCTTTGCCAGTCGTACCTTGACTCGGGTGAAGGCCATCCGGGCACCTTCTATTTAGGCTGACTACTTGATGGCGTCAATCCGAGGACGCGCCTTGACCAGCCGCTCCACAAGTCCGAAGTAGCTGCTGGGTATGGGCTCAGCTGGCCCAAGATGGACTATTACATCCTTCATGGCTAGTCCCGCCACCCTGTGCAGCTCCGCCAGCTCTTTCAGCTGATCTCTGAGGGGCCCCGGATACTTTTGCGGAAGGTACTGTGACCAGAATAGCTTCTCCGTTGAGCTCCCCTCTTTGGCACGGAAGAACTCAGTGGCGTCCGCAATACTCCTCGGCAGATCCGCAAATGCGCCTGGAGAACTCCAAACTCGGGTCAACAAAATGTATCTCTTTCTTGTAAATTTACTTTGCATGAGAAAGGCCTTACCAACTACTATTTGTCTCACCTCCTGGATCTCCTGGCGAGCGCCCTGGTCTTCAACCCGGGCTTCTTTCACACTCTCAAGCACTTTGGTGGGCTCGGAGGCTTGTTCCGAACTCTTTTGCTCCAAGGACTCACACTTGGCAATGGCGTCCTTGAGCTCCTGTTCGACCTCGCCCACCCGAGCCTCGTGTTGTTCACTGGCGGTTTTCTCCACCTCCAACTCCTTGGCCGCTTTGTCAGCGGCCTCCTTGCTCACCTCCGCCTCCTTCTGGGCTCGGGTGAGGGCGCTCTTGAGGGACTCGACCTCGGCTATGGCAATTGTGAGTATAGTCATAACACTCAGTCAATTTAAACAAATTAGCACACATATCACTTCAGGTATGTAACAGTGCCGCATACCTTGGGTTTCATTAAACGGCTTATTGACGTGGTCGAGTCCTCATCGGCTAGCCGAAGCTTCTGATTGAGCTTGAAAACCTGTGCGGCTTGGGCAGTATCCGCCAACATAAATTCCTGTCCAACAAGATAGTACGATATATTATCAACTTGTTTTTGATCCTCTGTCCGGATTGTTCTAATCCGGACACAGTCTCAGGGGCTACTGTCTATGCATGGGTTCAGCCTTGCACATAAAAAAACTTATAAGAGAATTACATCGCATACCTCAAAGCCCGTCAATAGGCTGTTGAAGGCTTTGGTCAGTCAGCTCTTCGCGGACCGGACCTTCTCCATAACCGCACCCATCAGGGTGCGGTGCTCCTCCATGATGGAAGCACGTTGTAGTGCTTCCTCAAGAGTATGAGCGGCCTCCGGATTAACAGAGGCCGCTAATGGAGCTGCTTCTCCTCCTCCCTCTGTTGAAGGAGGGTGTTGGTCCGAACCCGGAGCCGTATTGGTCTCTGGGATGGTGTTCAGCGAGGGCCCGAACTATTGAGGCCCCCCACCCTCGGTGGTCATGGGGTCGCCATGCCCCACTGTGCAGCATCTGAGGTGTTACCCTTGGGCGTCTTCTGGATGGCCTTGCCCGCCCCTCCTCGTCCGGGAGAGGTCCTTTGGGACGACACCTCAGTGTCCTCCATGGCAGGGGTAGAAGTTTCATGATGGTCCGTCTCTCTCCGCCTCTTCAAGCGGTAGAGAATTCCCTGATGAGGTCGAGGGAATCAGGATATCGCGCAGAGGGCTGAAAGGCAAATAAAGATATGATTTATATAACAGAGGCAGATTAAGCGAAAACTGAACATGTAAGCTTTCGATACTTACGTTTCGGCCAGGGGCTTCTCATTTTGGGTCCTCTTTGGACTACTTCGGACTCTGAGTCCGAACTAACCAAGATGGTCATCTTCCCCCTCTTTAGCGTCGCTCCCTCTGGATTCTCAGAGGCTGTCCTCTTCTTCCTCCTCGTCTTGCATGGGGAGTCACTCTCCACTTGTTCCTCCTCCTCCTCTTCGTCCTCGTCTTCCTCATGAGAGGAGATGGCCTCGATCTCTCCAGACACTGCATCCGAAGGACCTTTGCGGTAGGGTCCGTCCTTGGGCCCCTTGCCCTTCTTCTTGGTATTCTTCTCCGGCGGCTGATAAGGCGCCGGGACCAGCATCTCCTCTAGCTAAGGAGTCACTGGGTCTTTGAGCAACGGAGCCGGACTCTTAATCCGCTCTAACTTCTTGGTCTAGCCCTGTAGTGAGGTGGGCTGATAAGTTTCGTATTGATCAAATATATATACCAGATATATCTTTGGAAAATTAATACTGACCGGAGTGGCCGGATTCTTGGCGTCAAGACCGACGTCTTCGGTCTCCATAGGCCATCTCTTCTGCGCCTTGAAGAGCAGCTTCCACATTCCCTCGTGTGTCGTGTCAAGGAAATACTGTAGAGTCCGCGGCTCCTCCGGATTGAACTGCCACATGGGGGAAGTCCGACGCTGGCAGGGAAGGATGCGGCGGAAGAGCATAATCTGCACTACGTTGGTTAAACCAACGTTTTTTTCCAGCACCTTGGAGACACATGTCTGTAGCATTTGCACCTCCGTCTGAGACCCCCAGTCGAGGCCCTTTGTGGTCCAGGAGATAAGCCTCATGGGGGTTCGGATCTGAACTCTAGAATCGCCGCCCAGTTGGTGCGGCGCGGCTCAATGATATAAAACCACTCTTGTGGCCAGATCTTGACGGTCTCAACGAAGGCCCCCTTGGGCCACGTGGCATTGGGCAGCTTGCTTATCATGGCCCCGCTACAGTCCGCGTGTTGCCTGTCGACAACCTTCGGCTTCACGTTGAAGACTTTCAGCCACATGCCTAAGTGTGTGTGGAGGATAGCCTCACACACGACGTTAAACGCCGAGATGTGGAGGAAAGAGTTCGGGGCTAGATCATGGAAATCTAACCTGTAGTAGAACATAAGTCCATAGACGAAGGGGTGGAGTGGAAAACCTAACCCTCTACAGAAATGGGGGAGGAAGACGACCCTTTTGCCGGGCTTGGGAGATTGGAAGGCTGAGGAGACTGGAAGGCGTGGGGAAGAAAGGAGAGATCCATTGCCCTCTTAAAGGCGGTAAAAATGCCAACCGTCCCCCCCACTTGCGCCTTGAAGCTTGCCTATTACCAATGAAAGCGTGCTCCGTAAACGGTTGGATTACCCAAATTTTATTGGTGGGCAATCCCGTATTAAGTGGGCACGATCCTTGTTTTGACAGGACGGGCCAATGGGGCTTGGCCTCGAAGCACGGAACACAGGATGTGAAAACGGTTCAAAATGCCGAAGGGTCAAGTCTGATGCTTCGCCGGAAAAAAAATTGTCAGTAACGACACTATTTTACTTATATATATATATATATATATATATATATATATATATATATATATAGGGTGGGTCTATTATGATAACACCCCTTTAAGACTTATTCTGCACACCAGTTTCTTATTCTGCTAACACCCTACCCCGCCCACTGGAAACCCACCACCCGCCGATCGAACAAAGCGACCCACCTCCCGCACGAACACAACCCAGTCCACCTTCTTCCGTGCACCCCTCCCCCGGGCGCCCACGGAAACCAGCGCCGGCTCCACCCACCTTCCCCGCCGCCATAAAAACTGGCCAGCGTCGCCGCGCCACACTGGCCCCTCTCCACCCCGATGTGGATGCCTCCCCACCAGCTCCCTCCCCATCAACTCCCTGCTAGCCACCTCCCCGTGCCCCACTTCCCTCCCCGCACCGCCCCACCTCCCTCCCCACCTTCTCCAGCGCGGCGCGCCCCTACCCTTCTCACCTTCTCCGGCAGCGCCGCCCACAACCACCTCCGACAGCGTCCCACAAGAACCACCTCTCTACGCCGGTCGTCGCCCTCCTCTTTCTCAAGCGCCATCCAGCCGGTCATGGCGGGATCCGGCCGCCCACGGTCGCCGACGCGGCCTTAGCCACCAGATCCGGCTGCCCTCGGCCGCCGGTGTGGCCTTAGCCTCCCTCGGCCGAATCCATCGGCTGCCGAATCCAGCGCCGGCAAGCGGATGGGCCGCCACCCCTGCAACACCGTAGAGAGATCCGGTGGGTTGCCTCCGCGCCCACTTCTCCTCCGCCTCCCTCTCGAGAAAACTCCTCTTCCCACGGATCCATCAGCCACCGAATCCCGCGCCAACTGGCTGCTGCGGCCCCACGCCACCAGATCCTGTCAAGGGGTTGCTCCGTCGGGCTTCTACCGACGAGATGGCGGCAGGAGGTCACCTCCTCCGTGCAGTGCACACCGATGCACATGCAGTTCATCAACACAGCGCGCAAACCCCCCACACCGGTGAGAGTAAACCCCGTCCCATCCTATGCCCTCCCACCATCTCTGCCCATTATTGGCATGCAGTTCGGTGATGTTTGTACTTGTAGAGCAGTTCACCAGGGGGATGGCGGCATCTACGAAAAAGCCGTGGATGGCTGCAACGCTTAGGGCCTCCAAATGCAAAAACTGAATTATTTTGTTTTGAGGGCATGCAGTGTAGAACACATATGTTTTTAGGTGTTCATTTTGTTTTCAGTTTTTGTAGTCGAATATATGCGTCTCTGTAGTACGATGGATGTACAGTTTGGTTGCAAATTCATGTGTGTTTTCTCCTCCATGGCAGTTTCCATGAACACGCTGTTGTCTGCCATTCCAGGTTCACTGCCATAGCAGTTTGGTGTGTGTGCCAAACAAGTCTTGCAATTCCATTACACTCTCCTCTGGTAGGAGCCTGCCCAGCCTCTGCTTCATCCACTTGGTGAGCAATTCCAACAACCCAAAACTTATCTTATAAGCTCAAACTCTGCTTTTGTATATGTATTGTCGAGTTTGTGCGTTTAACTGAATTTCATCCTGTGCTCCAGTAGTTAAAACTGAATTGCCACAAAGCCAAGGAGGAGAGTGGTGTGGGATCCATTCTTTCCGCTCTGGCGAGGCCTCCAACGAGCGCCTCGCCACCAGAACAAACTCTCTCAATGGCGAGGTCGCTAGGCAAATGTTCAGTATTGTGTGCGTAGTTCTGCTTGTTTGAAGAGCCAACGGTTTGTGTACTATAAAGCAGTTTGTACGTGTGGTTCAGTTTAAGTGATGTGAGCATCTAGTTCATTATTACTATCTTGCGGTTTAGATGCACTTTTTTTTTGTTTTAGGTTGTGTTCTGTGATTGCATGGTTGTGTTTATATGTTTACTTCTTTTTAGATGTTGTTCACTTGGTAAAAAAGAAAGCAAAAACATCTCAAAAGAAGCTCACTTCTTGTTAGATGTAGCTCACTCTTCTTATTATTAGATGTAGTACACACCATTTATGTAGCAGCTCATTACCCCTTTGTATGAAGCGCAATTTGTTTCGTGTGTCTCAAAATTCAGTTGACTACATCGACACCTGAAGTGCTATTGGTCCTCGGATGGGGTTCACTTTTGAGAGTGATGCTGTTCACTTGCTCCCAATATGAAAGTGCGATTTTTTTAGTGAAACCACAAGATAGCAATGAGGTTCACTTTGACATATGTCGCGGTTCATTTCCCCTCGTCTCTGCGGTCCACTCTCGTTAATAAAAATTGTTGAAAAAAAGACAACAAAAACACACAAAAAACTCGTGCGAGAAAGTTTACATCCACAAAAGAATTCATGAAGTTCACTTGCCCGTCTGATGCAGTGCAGTTTTCATTCAAAAGCAGTGCGGTCGTCTGTAAGATGTTGTTCATCCCGTAAGTGCAAAAAAATTGTTACGAAAGCGAAAAAAAGTAATGCGGTTCACTTCTTGATAGTGTTGTGGTTCATTTACACCCGATGTGAAGTGCACTCTACTTTTTCGTCCTTGAAAAAAATTACGTTTGAATAAAAGAAACAATACAGTTCTCTTACCCGTGTGATGTAGTGCGGTTTTTCGTCCGTTGCAGTGCGGTTTTCAGTCGGATGAAGACACCACGTCGATTTGGGTGTCACGAAAAATAGAGTGTCCACATTTCAGTAAATTCGAAATTCCTCTTAAACCGCAAAGAATTAGAGAGAGTGTTCTACATGAAAGAGTTGCATATCGTCGATATCTTTCCAACGGCGTATTGTTTGAATAATTCTGACCAGCGGTTTGCAAAATTTTTGCCAAAAACGGCCGCTGCCACTCGTCGTCCGCCGCACGATTTACAAAATTAACTTAAAACCGTAAGGAATTTCAAAAATATTTCAACATATGAAAGTTGTGCCTCGTTCGTAGCTTTCCAACGGCGTATCACACGCCTTGTTTCAACAAACGGTTCAAAAACTGGAGCGGAAATAGTACCAAAAATTTGAAAATTTTTGAAAAACAGAATTCCGCAATTTAGTAAATTTGAAACTCCTCTTAAACCGTATGGAATTAGAGAAACATTTATATATGAAAAATATGTGCCTTGATGATATCTATCCAACGGTGTATCATTTGCTTCATTCCGACAAGCGGTTTAGAAAAAAAATGAGAAAAAACCCTCACTGCCACTCGCCATCCGACGCACCATTTTCAAAACTGCTCTTAAACTGTGTGGAATCTCGAAAACTGTTCAACATGTCGAAGTTGCGCCTAATCCATAGCTTTTCAATGGTATATTATACGTCTCGTTCCGATAAACAATCAAAAAATTAGAGCGAAAACAGTACCAGAAAAACACTGTGTGCTGTTTTTTCCGACGCGAAGTTCACTAGTCTATATTGAAGTGCTCGTCGTCAAGAAGATGCAGTGCACTTGCATTGAGCGTGCAGTGCGGAAGTGGTGTGCAGAATAGTTATTCTGCTAATATTAGCAGAATAGACCGTCTATATATATATATATATATATATATATATATATATATATATATCCTGCCTTCGCGTCTAAGGGTTTTGTTAATTATGCAAGGCAGAATGCACTTCTTTTACAAAGGAAAGTTGATGTGTATTGTTCAGGGGACCCGCCTCGCAATGCCGAAGATAATCTGTGCGCCGAACACGTCATCGTTGGAGACTGGTTCAGGGGCTACTGAGGGAGTCCTGGACTAAGGGGTCCTTGGGCGTCTAGTCTATTGGATAAGGGCCGGACTGTTGGGCCGTCAAGATACAAGGCAGAAGACCACCTCTCGTGTCCGGTAGGGACCCCGTATGCGTGGATGGCAAGTTTAGGTGTCCGGATATGCTGTTTCCTTTCTGTTAAACCGACTTTGTACAACCCTAAGCCCCTCCGGTATCTATATAAACCAGAGGGTTAGATCGAAGGCAGGATCATAACATTGATAGGCTAGCCAAGCTAGGGTTTAGCCATTACAATCTCGAGGTAGATCAACTCTTGTAATCCCCGTTCTCATCGAATATAATCAAGCAGGAGTAGGGTTTTCCCTCCATTAAGAGGGCCCAAACCTGGGTAAACACTGTGTCCTTTTGATCATAGTTACCATCGATCCTCAGACATATAGCTTGGGCCCCCTACCAGAGATCTGCCAGTTTTGACACCGACACACACCACCACCGTGTTGCTTTCCTCCATGTCTTGCGCTATCGGCATGGCCTTGCCAAATAGCCTCGCGATGATCCGGATGTTCTGTTCACACATCAGAGAATCAAACATGGCCTGCAGCTCGTGTACCATCCCATCATCCACCACCAGATCTTCCGGGACCATCCCGAGGGCATGTAGCAACACACTTTCTGCTGGGTTGTCCTTGGTGCGGTTAGCAGTGATCGTCTTCTTCGTTTCCCGTGTTGTGCGCTTGGGGGCGAAGGGTGTCGCTTTTGGCCTTAGCTTAGCCGCTTGCACTTCCATGAGTAATGGGGGTGCCAGCTTCTTGATGATGTTGGAACAGAAATCCTTGAGCTTATTGTATGGCACGGCCTCCTGCGCGGTCATACCCACCATCTCTTCCGTGCCATTGTGCACTACCAAGCCCCCAACTCCGTTTCTTCAGACACAAAAGTCTTGTTTACGTGCTCTACTTCTAGGGTTTGGTTTGCTGGAAGCGTTGACGTGGATCGCACTGACAGTACTCGGTCATGTTTGTTGGTTGTTAGAGCTGGCAACACTAGCGCGTAATCGAATGGCGATGCTAACACCTTCTAGTAACAAAGGAAAGACTGAACCCGTGGATGGTATCTTTGACCGTTTCATTTGTCATGATGACTTTTGTGATGAGGTGATTCGGCGGAAGCGTTGGTCGCACATGAGGGGGCTCGGTTGGCTCTGTCGTGCCTCAGGCTGTGCCACGAGGAAACGAACCTCGATGACATGGTGTGTAGGACATTTTATCCGGCCACCTTCTTGGAGAAGGTTTGTTCGTACGCCATCAAAGTAGAGGAGTGTTGTAGGTACGAGGTGATCCTGGACATTTCGTGAACTGTTGGCATTATTGGATGATTGTCGTGTAGCCTTGGTAGGTAGCGTCTTGGATGAAAGGTAGTGTTGAATGTGCCAGCCGTGGACACTTCCGTAACTGTTGGCATGTTGTACCTGGACACTTATTCTTTTGTGTTCTTCGGTTGTCTAAATGAAAGTAAAGCTCGATCCTATTTTATGATCGAAAGTTGGATATTTGTGTTTTTATAATCCAATTGTTGCTTCACCGCGAGGGGTGCTGACCTTGCTTTTCCCTGTCATTCATTTTCCCTATGATTTGGTTGCCTCCATGTTGCTTTTGCACCTCCTGTGAAACACTCCCATGCTCGTTCTATTTTTTTAGAGAGTACGCAAATTGCGTATCATAGCTTTATAGAAGAAGAGAATTGCAAGTACAAGATGACTAACACTGAGCAATGAGCGTAGCACAAACTCCACACCCAGGCTAGTCTAAAGACAGCCACCAACGACAACACGACTACAAAGCAGAAGAGTCTGTACAAAACCGAAAACCTTGCCGCGTCTCGACCGACGTTGGTCACCTGCAAAGAACAGCAACTGCCGCCAAGCTTCTCTTGTCAACACACCATCCCCCCCTTTATGCCTAAAGGAGTAGGCAAGAGGATGGCAGGACTTGCTCCGACTTGAGGAAGCCATCGTATTGGGTTCACCAGAGACATCCGTACATAGCACCATAGAGATCGATCATGTGCAACGATGCACACCGTAGGAGCGCAACATATGACCCGTCTCTAGACACGACGATGCTCCCAACAGAGGGACGATGTCGAAGACACCGCCATCATGCTGATCCTACTCCAAATCAAGGCTTTCGCCCAGAGATGGCTGCCACACAAGCGAGTGAGGGAAAAGGCGACACACTCGACGACGCTTCCAAGGTGGGGAATGACACCCATGGGTGCCATCGCCGCTGGCCCGGCAAGAACCAGACAGGATTTTCATCCGTATTGCCGCACCTCTCCACACCTCCAAGGTTTGGGAAGCACCATCCATGAAGACTCACACCGTCACCCACCGCAGCACCTTGTTGTCGAAGCCGTGCATCCGTGGTCCACCAACACCACGCACTGCAGAGGGAACGCAAACCAGGAACATCCAACATCGAGGAGCAGCAACCTCCCACCATCTCAGGCAAGCACCAGGGCCACCGCAGTAGCCAACCCCTGCTCCAAGGGCCAACCATGCAACAAAATCTCCCCTCATAGGTACAGATCAAATCATCTGGATCTAGAACTGGGCCGCTCCAAATCTGCTCCATCCCGCACTGTCGGATTCGGGCTGCGCAGAACCTGGATAGATTCGAACTATGGGGTGCGTGCGAAGAACTCAACCTCCCCAGTCTGCCTACTCGCCGATCCCACAGCCTTTCTCAATGAACTAAAAGGAAATGGGACAATGCAATTTACCCAGGTTTGGGCCACCTTGCGGTGTAAAACCCCTACTCCTGCTTTGTGTTGGATTGGCCTCGAGGTGGGATGAGGATGAACTAGTACAGTGGAAGAACAACCTCAGGAGGTGTGTTCTTGAGCTAGTGATGGAGAGGGTGATTTGAATGATCCCTCCGCATCTACGGTGGTGGCTAGGTCCTATTTATAGTGGCCTTGGTCCTCTTCCCCCAAAATGGAGGCGTGAAGGGCTCCCACAACGGCCAAATTTTAAGTGACACAACTAATACATCTTATCCTGACAAAAGTAGTCTTCGCCTGCAAAGTTTCTGGTCGTGACGCCGTGGTGGGCTCGGCGATGACCTCCGTCCTGCTGTCCTGGCGGTCTTGGTCTTGTTGCATGGAAATGGAAACCTTTGGCTGATTCCTCGGGACTCCGCGCTTGCGCTTTCCTCCTTAGCACCAAAGAGGAAAACGATGTACTACACTCGCTGGCGCCCGCCTGTCCTTGGTCGTCATGGCTTGTGTCATCCGAACCTCCCAAGGTGGAGGCTTGCATAGAGATATCCGCACCTCAGGAGCCAACCTGAGGAGGCCGCTCCTTCTGGGGGTCTTGATGTCGCCCGCCTCGCGAGGCTTGGCCCCTCGCGAGGGTCTTGTGTTGGTGGTGCTGAAGATGGGCCGTACCTGGCCGTTGAGGGAGCCACGTCGTGGGCTGCAGGCAGGCAAGTCTGGGTACCCCTGTTCCTAGAACACCGATAGTAGCCCCCGGGCCCAAGGCACGCTTGAACTTGGCTTCGAGGCGAAGCCAAAGGGCAATGGCGGAGAACTGCAGGCCCTAACCGCCTATGGCCTCGGTCGACGTATGGTGCTTGATGGGGCGTGGGCGCCCCCACTTTCCCACACAACCTCAATAACTGCCAAGCTTGGCGGCCGCTTGTTGCTAGCGCAACTTTGCCATCATTGCCCGTCGTGCTTGCCCTTGGCTCTTCCTCTTTCCTAAGAACTTGCAGCTATTCTCCCAGATTTGACGCCGGCACCAATCCTCCCTTGCTGCCATGGCCCCTCGGTCCAAGAAGAAGGGAAAGGCCTGCACTCTGGCCAAATCCTGGCTAGTCTTGGAGCCCGCTCTTGATAGGTCGACGGTGATCAACCAGGATGGGTTGGCCAAGGGCCGGCCGGCCCTTGCCACCAATTCCAACTAGTGGAAGGCGACGACGGCCTGGCCCGCCTCTTGGGCTATGATCGACATGGAAGCCACCGAGATCCCCATCCATCTTCATGCCCTCTTGGCTGGCCTGATCCCCCCTTTCTCTGATTTCTTCAATGCCATAATTTCGCATTACCAGATCCAGGCGCTGCACATGGACCCCCATCCATCATCCTCCTTGTTGTTTTCGCCTTCCTATGTGAGGCGATGGTGGACATTTCCCCATCCGTTGCCTTATTGTGCCATTTCTTCGGCTACACATGGTCGACACCCACCAGCGCTTGGGATGTGTGGCATTCCAGGCTATGGCGGCGACTGCTGGCTCAGGCATCGAATTCACGCTCTGCCCAGATGCGAGGGGATTCCGAAAGCAGTGGGTGTATGTGGACGCCGGCATGCTCAGCCCCTGCTCCTGCTCCCACGAGTGCCCGTTGAGCCCAGCTCCGGCTGGGGTCACGTGAAGCTCGTCGACCGTCAGCTTGCCTGCGTCTGGTCTAGGCTGGCCAAGTTGAAGAAGGTCGGGGTGACAGCGCCGATGGTGGTGAAGGAGTTTGTCCGGCGGTGCATCACCCCGCTCTAGTGCCACTCTCGCTCAATGTGGACCTTCACTGGCCCCAAGGACCCCATAAGGCTCCAGGCGCCTTCGCTCCCTTCCAGACGCTGCGTGCGGTGCTCGGGCTCTTGATGGGCGACCCAGCGCCGGCCCGCTTCCAAAGGACGGATGCCTCTTGTGGCTCTGCTCGAACAAAGAGTACTTTGTGAAGAAGATGCCCCTCTTTGACGAGTGGGGGCTACGCCCAAGGGGCCTTGAAGGGCCTCGCGAGAACCCCATCTTCGTGGCACCCGTGCTTGTCAATCCCATGGCCCGCACCATGGATGAGGATGCGGGGGGGGGGGGGAGGGGGTGAGTGCCGTCGGGTACTCCTAGGGCGACTTCTGGGGAGCGGGTGCCGTCAGGTGCTTCTAAGGTAGCTGTTCCTGAGGTCCCAACGAGTCCTCCCGAGGAGGCCGCTGGGGAGCTGGCACAGCACAATGTTCCTGGGGCAGCCGCCCCCGAGGCTCCGGTGAGCGCTCCCGAGGTGGTGTCCGGTGAGCAGGTGTGGCCCGGGGCTCCTAAGGCCGCCGCCCCCAGAGCCCCAGCTAGTGCTCCCGAGGTGGTAGTTCGCTGCCCAGCCGCCAAGGGTCATGCCCCGTCCCTCGGCTCACCTCGTCTAAATCTTGAAGCACTCCGCAAGAGGAAAGGGCTCCCGAGCTGGAGTGGTGGCACCTACCGGCCCCTGAAGCAGAGGAAGTACATAGACATAGACGAGTAAGTGTCTTATCTTTATGCTTCTTCACGCGTCGCATACTTTCCTAACCCTGGCTCCTCAGGATCCCATCGGCTGCCGTGGCGAAAACTTCTGGGGAGCGATGTTCAGAGGTCCTTTGTCCACTCGAGACTCTGAGCCCCATGCGCCAAACACCTGCACGAGGCATGGGGCCAGTCCGTGAGGCGGAAGTGCCGCTGGGAGGCCATGAGCCTATGCTCCCAGCATCCTTCTTTCATGGTCACTCTCGGGGGGCTGGAGGCGTGCCGAGGGCTGCTCCACTGGTCATCACCGGTGGTTGGGCAACCCCAGCACCGGCTTCATCGTCGAGCGGCAAGGCAGTGCCACCCAGCGCCTTTGCCGAGACCTGGGAAGCAGCTGGAGAAGCGCTGGCTACCAGCTTCTTGCCGGGGACGGGTGAGCCACCCCGCGCCTCTCCGGAAGCCCCCAGGGCGGAGGACGGGCTCGGCCGCGCGCTAAAGCTTACACACGGGCATAGCACCGTCCGCCACGACCTCTTTTGAGAAGTGATGGGAGCGTTGAGTCCACTCAGGGGAGAGCTTGCCAACGTCGATGCCCGCCTAGAGACGGAGGGCCTCCGCCTGGCGCACGAGTGTCATTAGTTGAAGGTCGCTATCAACCTTGGGCATCTTCAGCATGATCGCGCCCGCGTGAGCACTGCGGTGTCCCTCGCAACTTCTTGTGAGGCTTGCGCCCGTGCTCAGGAGGAGGCCAGGGCCGCCGACTATCTTCGCGAGGCAGACGGGGAGCGGAAGCGGGAGCTTCAAGCTTCGAACGCCATCCCCGAGCGGCAGATCCAGGCGCACAGGGCTGCACTAGAAGCACCACCGAGCGAGGTGCCCGCTGATGAGAAGGAGGTCCAGGAACACGAGGAGGCGCTGGTGCTGGAGGTCTTAGAGCACAGCCTGGAGCTCGAGCGACTAGAGTTGAGCGAGCACCAGGTAGCCGCGACTGAGGACGTCGTCGCCGCTCGGGAGGCCAAGGTCCAGCAGGAGGTCGACCAAAGGGTGGCAAAGATTCGTGCGGCTCTCGCCAATGAGTACCACCAGAAGAGGGAACTCCATGAGGCCCGCTTCGAGCTGCAGCAGGCCGAGCTTGAGGGCAGGACCGCCACCCTCAAGATGAAGCTGGACGCGGCGGAGCAGCACAAGAGGGCTGCCAAGGAGGCTCACGCCTCCGCTCAAGCTGACTTGGGCTCCGCTCGCGCCGACCTGTCCTCACTTCAGCAGCAGGTTGAGGACATCACGTCCCTTGCAGAGTACCCCGAACGAGGCATGCCGCCGCCAGACAATGCAACGTGAGCGCGCCTCGATGTTCCAGGACCTCAGGGTCAGGGGCAACAGGGCCTTGGACACCATCTGCGAGGAGATCATACCCCACCCGCATGAGGATGACGACGCCAGCCACCTCCACTTCTTCACCCAGACCGTGACCCGTTTGGAGGAATGGGCGACGAGGGCTTGCTAGCTCGTTGAAGAGAGAAGCCGGGGTCTTCTCGGGCATGCGTTCTCACGCGTCTTTAGTCACCTCCTCAAACTTGACCCCCACTTTGACTTCGACGCTGCGAAAGTCCCCATGCCCGGGGTCATCCAAGAAAATCTGGTGGGCTGGGTGGACGACCATGTGAACGACCTGGTGGCGGAGTTCTCTCTTGAAGACGACGTAGTCGTGATTGCGGCCGACAGGGGTGCTACGGCCGATGATGATGAGGACGACGTCAGTGATAGCGCATCCGGCTAGGCGTGCATTCCCATTTTTGCCCTAACCTATACGCAGAAAACCTTCGGATACGGCTCTGTGGGGCGTGAAAGCACTTTTGAAGGGGGGCCCTTTATAATGTATTAAATGATGCTATGCTTTTGAGATAAGACTTGGTACGTTCCATCGTGAGCCTAGAGGGGGAGTAGTTGTTGCGACTAATCTTCGGTTTTGTAGGTCCTGATGTTGCAGAAGCGCCCTTCTCCCGAGGTGAGCCCTCCTAGGCTCACAAGGTTTTAAGCCTCCCAAGGAGCCTGCTGGCCCGCCCAAGAGAGCCTCGCGAGGAGCCGATTGCCGGATTGAGGCAAAGTGTGCGCGTGGTGATCCTGCGGCAGTTGCATTCCTGACCCCGGGGGGGGGGGGGGCTCGGCGTCATGTGAGCTAGCCCGTGCGTGCTTGACGTGCACATGCCACGCCCAACACCCACTCACGGGGCGCTCATAGGGGGGGTTGGGTAGCAGGCATGAGCCTTACTCTTAAACAGGAAGCTAGAAAGCAAGAAAATGCCACAAATCTAGAAAGATTCCCCCCATTTTTCTTTTGATAAGCACACGAACCTCCAAATCTCATTCCAAGAGGTGGCCAACTAGGTTACAGAAAGAGGGCAAAAGCAAACAACCGATTCCGGCACCTAGCTAGTCTTCTCACCGGCAAAGAGCTAAGTGCTTCCACTGGGCATGGGCATAGTCATTGGGGGACAGTGTCGATGGCCAGCGTGGAGCATGGTGCTTCCACTTGTATGTGGGTGGGAGCCCCAGTGAGGGCCGAGGACGGCGCTCAGGAGACTCTAGGCGTGTACAACCCCAACTCATTATTATGTGAGAGTGCCACAAACGGAGAAATTCATGTGCATCCATGGCGCCTGATGAGGTCCCCGCCCTCGCCTCCCCCGACCATCGTTGGGGCGTCTGGAAACCAGGATGAGACCAAGGGGCAAGGGGGACATTGTTGGTGCCACCGATGACTGTAGGTCCTCCACCGGGGGGAAGGGCTCGCCGGCGCCTTCTCCAGCAGGGGACCTACCTTCATGCGGCACCTTGCTTTAGGCGGCGTGGGGGAGGCCCTTGCACTGGGCTCCCCCCACGCAGCCCCTAGTGCATCTCGTCCGCCTGCGATGGGGCCATCATCCTGAGGTCCATGGCTGCTACCGTGGCTTGGTTCACCTGAGGTCCATGGTTAGCATAATCATGCTCCTGAGATATCGGTTGTACCCAGTGCTGTTGTTGTTGAAGGCGTCGGTGAAGCTCCGGGATGGCTCGCGAAGGGCCTCGGCACCGTGTGGCCTTGATGCCCAGGCTGGAGAGGGGAACATGCAGGGGCTTCCTCTTGCGCGTACAACAAGCCCGTCAGGGGAGGTACAGAGGTGCCTGAAGTCCCGATGCCGGAGTTGTCACCTGGCCGTCCCGCGTCATTGGCTTCCAAGCTCAGCACCAGGTCATAACAATTGAAGGGTTCCGTCTTGGCGCGGTCCTACGAGGGACCGCCCGAGCTTGCTAGACCCGGTGGTATCGTACCCTGGGCAGGATGAGCAGCGTTGCAGGCCGGGTTGGTGTTGTGGGGTCCTCTAGTTCCCCCGGGGAGGGGCACACATGCATGGCGGGGGCCAGCACACACCCCCAGCACCTCTTGCGACGAAGGCAGGGTTGATACGTCTCCAACGTATCTATAATTTTTTATTGTTCCATGTTGTTATATTATCATTCTTGGATGTTTTACAATCATTTTATAGTAGTTTAATATCATTTTTTGGTACTAACCTATTGACATAGTGCCCGGTGCCATTTGTTGTTTTCTGCATGTTTTTTACATCGCGGGAAATCAATATCAAACGGAGTCCAAATGCAACGGAACTCTTGGAGGATTTTTTTGGGACAGAAGAGAGCCAGTGAGCCAAGGAAGCACTTGGGGGGCTGCTCGATGGGAGCAGCACCCACGAGGGCATGCTAGGAGGCCCAGGCGCGCCCAGGTGGGTGCTTCCCACCTCGGGTGCCCTCCGAACCGCCTCTTTGCTCTATAAATACCAAAATATCCAGAAACCCTAGGGGAGGCGACGAAATATTGATCCAGCTGCCGCAGAGTCCAGAACCACGAGATCCAATCTAGACACCGTCATGGAGGGGTTCACCACTTCCATTGGTGCCTCTCCTATGATGCGTGAGTAGTTCTTTGTAGACCTATGGGTCCGTAGTTAGTAGCTAGATGGCTTCCTCTCTCTCTCTCTTGATTATCAATACAATGGTCTCTTGGAGATCCATATGATGTAAGTCTTTTGGCGGTGTGTTTATTGAGATCGAATGAACTATGAGTTTATAATCAGGTCTATGTTTTTATCCATGAAAGTTATTTGAGTCTTCCCTGATCTTTTATATGCATGATTGCTTATAGCCTCATATTTCTTCTCCGATATTTGGTTTTTGTTTGGCCAACTTGATCTATTTATCTTGCAATGGGAAGAGGTGCTTTGTAGTGGGTTTGATCTTACGGTGCTTGATCCCAGTGACAAAAGGGGAAGCTACACGTATGTATCGTTGCTACTAAGGATAACAAGATGGGATCTATATCTTTGCAATAGATAAACGGATCTCGTCTACATCATGTCATCATTCTTATTGCATTACTCCGTTTTTCCATGAACTTAATACACTAGATGCATGCTGGATAGCGGTCGCTGTGTGGAGTAATAGTAGTAGATGCAGGCAGGAGTAGGTCTACTAATCTTTGATGTGATGCCTATATAACGATCATTGCCTGGGTATCGTCATGATTATTTGATGTTCTATCAATTGCCCAACAGTAATTGTTTTCCCACTGTTTGCTATCTTTCTCGAGAGAAGCCACTAGT
Source organism: Triticum aestivum (assembly GCF_018294505.1). Taxonomy (NCBI): domain Eukaryota; kingdom Viridiplantae; phylum Streptophyta; class Magnoliopsida; order Poales; family Poaceae; genus Triticum; species Triticum aestivum. The sequence continues at coordinate 629,557,671 of NC_057801.1, forward strand.
GAAACCTACGGCCCTCGGGTCTCTTTTCATCATATTTGCCTTTGCGATCTATTTTCTCTTGCATTTATTTTCAGATCTATTAAACCAAAAATACAAAAATACCTTGCTGCAATTTATTTGTTCTGCGATCTATTTATCCTATCTACCACTTTTTACCCCACGTTATTTGCCTATCTTGAGGCGCCATACCCGGAAGTGATTGACAACCCCTTTAACACGTTGGGTTGCGAGTATTTGTTATTTGTGTGCAGGTGTTGTTTACGTGGTGTGAGGAGGTTCTCCAGCTCGTTCGATAACGACCTTGGTCTCATCACTGAGGGAAATACCTACCGTCGCTATACTACATCATCCCTTCCTCTTTAGGGAAATACCGGCGTAGTTCTAGCAGACATCAAAAGGAATATCTAGCGCCGTTGCCGGGGAAGAGCTTCAACATCAACCAGGTTCCTAATCACAAATCTCATCTCCTTGCAATTTACATTATTTGCCATTTGCCTCTCGTTTTCCTCTCCCCCACTTCACAAAAAATTGTTGTTTTATTCGCCCTCTTTTTCATTCGCCTTTTTCTCATCAGATCTATTCGTGTTCTTGTTTCACTATGGCTAGTTTGAATGCTCCTCCTTTGTTACCAGACTTGGAAGTTTTATACTTCAAACAAAAACAAGGAGAAAATTTGAAATAGGCTTGATATAGGCTTATGGAATCTTATCGCGTTTGCAACCTAAAGGGAGATGCAAAAATTTTGCTTAGAAATTTTTACGTACGATTGGCTTTGCATCATAGACAACTCTTGGATTTTGCCACAAAAGGGAATTTTATTGAACTTGATGTCAATGCCGCCTATGAAATTTTAGAAGGAATTTTGGGGGTTCCACCACAAAAGAAAGGGTTTTCTTTCACCCCAGAGGGAGTTCAAATTGTGGACAAACTCGGTGATTTGCATAAACATATTGTGGAATTACAAAAATATAATGAACCTCTCAAACATCTCAATGGTAGTATTAATCGTATGAACACTTTGATTTCTCTTTGCAATAAACGGTTGGATATTTTAGATCTCAAGATGGTTTCTTTTTCGTAAAATGTAGGGAAGTGCAAATAGCCTCCTGGGTTTGAAAAGACCTTTCCTAAAGTGGCAAAAGATAATGGAAGGCAACACTTAGATCCTACGCGTTATGCCTAGCTAGGGGCGTAAAACGATTGCGCTTGTTGGGAGGCAACCCAATGAATAAAATTTATTTTTGCCTTTTGCTTTCTGTTCTTGAGTGTTAGCACAATTATACTACTATTATGATTGTGATTTTTGTCTTTTAATTAGTGTTTGTTCCAAGCAAGACCTTTGGGAAGACTTGGGTGAAAGTTTATTTGAGCTTGCTGAAAAACAGAAACTTTGAGCTCACGAGATTCATTGTCATTTTTTTACAGAAGAGTGTTTTTAAGTTGATTATTTTTGAATAAGATTAATAGAAAAATTACTCATGTCCACCAATTTAATTTTTGGAGTTACAGAAGTATTCGAAATTTTCAGATTGCTACAGACTGTTCTGTTTTTGACGGATTCTGTTTTCTTTGTGTTCTGTGCTTGTTTTGATGATTCTATGGTTTTATTTGATGAGTTTTTGCCATAGAAAAGTTGGGATACAGTAGATATAATGCAAAAACAAAATATGAATAGATTTGCTACAGTACTTATAGTAGTGGTTTGGTTTCTTATACTAACGGATCTGAGGAAGGTTTTGTTTGAGTTTTGTGTGATTGAAGTTTTCAAGTTTTGGGTTATCTTATGATGGATGAACGAATAACGACAATCAAAAGGCTAAGCTTAGGGATGCCCGAGGCACCCCAAGATAATATTCAAAGAAGTAGCAAGCAACTAAGCTTGGGGATTCCCCCGAGTGGCATCCCCGCTTTCTTCTAACGACCATCGGTATTTTACTTGAAACTATATTTTTATTTGGCACATAATATGAGTTTTGCTTGGAGCGTCTTGTATGATATGAGTATTTGCTTGTTTTGCTTTGTGTTTGAAGTTTTGAATCCTTTCTGGACACACCTTTTGAGAGATCCAAAAATTATCCTATGCTTGCTCCTATGCTTCACTTAAAATTTTAGAGCCATGGACTTGCTCTAGTGCTTCACTTATATCTTTTTGAGCACAGTGTGCTTTGTTAATTTTGAAGAAATGCTCTCATACTTCACTTAGATTTATTTAGGGGTTAGTAAATTTTTAAGAAATTCTCTATTGCTTCACTTAAATTACTTTGAGAGAAAGAAAAGAATTATGCTCATGATATTCACTTATATTTGTTTGAGCTTATCAAAAGAAACATATAAAAATAGTCCCAAAGTGATAGATATCCAAGGAGGATATAATAAAAACTTTCATGAAGATCATTGGACAAAATAAACTTGATTCTTAGTAATGGTTTTGAGCTATAACGATATGATATGTGAGTCATGTTGATGAGTAATTGTGCTTTAGTAAGAATATTGATGTTAAGTTTTGTGATTCCCTATGCAAGCACGAATGTCAATAGTTATGCAATGAAGTTTATATCCTACTTGTGGTGCATTATTCGGTGTTACTTATGCTTAATGCTTGGGTATGAGATTTTTCGCTTTTTGGTTGGTCGCTTCTCAATCTTTTTGCTAGCCTTCATTTTGCACTAAGTATGATCACTACGTGTGCATCCAAAACCATTTAAACCAGTTTTTCCTTATGAGTCCACTATACCTACCTATATGCGGTATTTACATGATGTTCTAAGCAAATTTGCATGTTCCATCTCTAATGATCATAATAAATTTCTCTTTTGTGTGCTCTACTACTCGCGAGGTGGTAAACGGTAGCCAATATTTTCCATGCTAGATGTGTTATTCTCACAATGAGTGTTTATTCACTTGCCATTTAATGAGAGTACGACAAAGGTACAGGGATGCCCAGTCCTGAAATGAATAATGAATTTACTTTATGTTGTCAAATAATAAATTCCTTGGAAAGTGTTGGTATGGAGGGCACCCGTGGATACGACTAGCCATGGAAAGTGAAAGTTATGGTGGAAAAAGGAATAAACTTTATTTTCTATTTGGGAACCGCCTATGATGTATCTAGCATGGAAAGTGTTGGGATGCTCCAAGTCGTTTTCGTTGGTAGGAAAAGTATGTGTCTCAAAAATAATTTTATCTCTCAATTTAAGCTTTGAGCTTTGGCACCTCTACAAATCACTACTTCCCTCCGTGAAGGGCCTTTCTTTTACTTATGCAATTTTTATTTTGAATTTGAGTCTCCATCTTCTCTTATAAAGCACCAACTAAGGGGCACTATGATCATATTTGAGCATTGAGTGTAGCTAATATTCGAGTATGTTTCATGAATGGCTCAATGATTGAGCATGATGGACTAGGGATAACTTGCTTTAGTGTTGATATTTTGAAAGACATGGTTGCTTGTTGGTATGCTTGAGTATTAAAGTCTTCATCTCAAAACTAGACTATTGCTTTGAATCATATAAAAGTCCATATGTCCATGCTATAAAGAAAAGAAATGTGATGAACATGTGAGGCAACATTCCACATCAAATATTCTGTTTTTATCATTTACCTACTCGAGGACGAGAAGGAATTAAGCTTGGGGATGCTTGATACGTCTCCAACGTATCTATAATTTTTGATTGTTCCATGCTATTATATTACCCCTTTTGAATGTTTATGGGCTTTATTGTACACATTTATATCATTTTTGGGACTAACCTACTAACCGGAGGCCTAGCCAGTATTGCTGTTTTTTTGCGTATTTTAGTATTTCAAAGGAAAGGAATATCCAACGGAGTCCAAATGGAATGAAACCTTCGGGAGCGTGATTTCTGGAACGAAGGTGATCCGGAGAATTTGGAATGCAAGTCAAGCAACAAACGAGGTGGCCAGGAGATAGGAGGGCGCGCCCACCCCTCCTTGGCGCGCCCCCTATCTCCTGGGCCCCTCGAGTCGCCACCGACGTACTTCTTCCTCCTATATATACCTACGTACCCCAAAAACATCCAGGGAGCAACCGAAACACAATTTCCATCGTAACCTTCTGTATCCGCGAGATCCCATCTTGGACCCTTCGCCAACGCTCCACTGGAGGGGGAATCGACCACGGAGGGCTTCTACATCAACACCATAGCCCCTCCGATGAGTTGTGAGTAGTTTACCACAGACCTTCGGGTCCATAGTTATTAGCTAGTTGGCTTCTTCTCTCTTTTTGGATCTCAATACAATGTTCTCCCCCTCTCTTGTGGAGATCTATTCGATGTAGACTCTTTTTGTGGTGTGTTTGTTGAGATCCGATGAATTGTGGGTTTAAGATCAAGTTTATCTATGAGAAATATTTGAATCTCCTCTGAATTCTTTTATGTATGATTGAGTTATCATTGCAAGTCTCTTTGAATTATCACTTTGGTTTGGCCTACTAGATTGATCTTTCTTGCCATGGGAGAAGTGCTTAGCTTTGAGAAATATTTGATACATCTCCAACATATCTATAATTTTTGATTGTTCCATGTTGTTATATTATCATTCTTGGATGTTTTACAATCATTTTATTGTCATTTTATATCATTTTTTGGTACTAACCTATTGACATAGTTCCCAGTGCCAGTTGTTGTTTTTTGCATGTTTTTTACATCGCATGAAATCAATATCAAACGAGTCCAAACACAACAAAACTGTTGGAGGATTTTTTTGGGCCAGAAGAAAGCCAGTCGGCCACGAAAGCACCTGGGGGCTGCTCGAGGAGAGCAGCACCCACCAGGGTACGCCAGGAGGTCTAGGCGCGCCCAAGTGGGTGCTTCCCACCTTGGGTGCCCCGCGAACCGCCTCTTTCCTCTGTAAATACCACAATATTCCAGAAACCTTAGGGGAGGCGACGAAATATTGATCCAGCCGCCACAGAGTCCAGAACCACCAGATCCAATCTAGACACCATCATGGAGGGGTTCATCACTTCCATTGGCGCCTCTCATATGGTGCGTGAGTAGTTATTTGTAGACCTATGGGGCTGTAGTTAGTAGCTAGATGGCTTCCTCTCTCTCTCTCTCTCTCTTGATTATCAATACAATGGTCTCTTGGAGATCCATATGATGTAAGTCTTTTGGCGGTATGTTTGTTGGGATCCGATGAACTTTGAGTTTATGATCAGATCTATGTTTTTATCCATGAAAGTTATTTCAGTCTTCTTTGATCTCTTATATGCATGATTGCTTATAGCCTTGTATTTCTTCTCCGATATTTGGGTTTTGTTTGCCAAATTGATCTATTTATCTTGCAATGGGAAGAGGTGCTTTGTAGTGGGTTCGATCTTACGGTGCTTGATCCCAGTGACAGAAGGGGAACTGACACGTATGTATCATTGCTAAGGATAACAAGATGGGATCTATATCTTTGCAATAGATAAACGGATCTCGTCTACATCATGTCATCGTTCTTATTGCATTACTCCATTTTTCCATGAACTTAATACACTAGATGCATGCTGGATAGCGGTCGATGTGTGGAGTAATAGTAGTAGATGCTGGCAGGAGTCGGTCTACTAATCTTGGACGTGATGCCTATATAATGATCATTGCCTGGATATCGTCATGATTACTTAAAATTCTATCAATTGCCCAACAGTAATTGCCTTCCCACCGTTTGCTATTTTTCTCTAGAGAAGCCACTAGTGAAACCTACGGCCCCCAGGTATCTTTTCATCATATTTGGCTTTGCGATCTATTTTCTCTTGCATTTATTTTCAGATCTATTAAACCAAAAATACAAAAATACCTTTCTGCAATTTATTTGTTCCGCGGCCTATTTATCCTATCTACCACTCTTTACCTCACATTATTTGCCTATCTTGAGGCGCCGTACCCGGAAGAGATTGACAACCCCTTTAATGCGTCGAGTTGGGAATATTTGTTATTTGTGTGCAGGTGATGTTTACGTGGTGTGAGGAGGTTCTCCTACTGGTTTGATAACCTTGGTCTCATCACTGAGGGAAATACATACCATTGCTATACTACATCATCCTTCCTCTTTGGGTAAATACCGACGTAGTTCTAGCAGACATCAAGGGTGCAGAAAGGTGCTACACCCCTACAAGCGGCATCGAGCAGCTCGGTGACCCGCTCCAGCAGGGCATCATGGCCGCCTTCCGACAGCCTGCATCGCAGCAGATCTCGTGCCATGATGAGTGCAGCCCGCGTGTTCGCCTGCTCCTGGCGGGTGTGCAGCGCTATCGCCGCGACATAGGTTGAAGATGGCGTGGTGGCGCGACTGTGGTGTAGCACGAGAGCGGGCGGTGGCAGTCCGCACCGCCTGCGGTCGACAATGCCAAGCGGCGTGCGGACCGCGAGGAGCACAGAGTGGAGATCTTCTTGTGAGGATGGTGCTTCTCGGGCGGGCTGAGCGGCCAAGTGCTCAGCGTGAGCCCGCAGAGCATCAGCCATGAGAAAGGCGGAGCGGTGGCGAATGGACTGGAGGAAGAGATGCTCTAACGCAGCCCTACCTAGCGCGCGAAATGTCGGATTTCGGGCTCTGCGGACCCTGGATAGATTCGAACTCTAGGGTGTGTGCAAAGAACTCAACCTCCCTAGTGTGCCTACTCGCTGATCCCACGGCCTAGCTCGATGAACTAGAAGGAAATGGGACAAGGCAATTTACCTAGGTTCGGGCCACCTTGCGGTGTAAAACCCTACCCCTGCTTTGTGGTTGATTGGCCTCGAGGTGGGCTGAGGAGGAACTAGTATAGTGGAAGAACAACCTCAGGAGGTGTGTTCTTGACCTGGTGATGGAGAGTGTGATCTGAATGATCCTACCCCGTCTACGGTGGTGGCTAGGTCCTATTTATAGTGGCCTTGGTCCTCTTCCCCCAAAATGTAGGCAGGAAGGGATCCCACAACAGCCAAATTCGAAGGGAGACAACTAGTACATCTTATCCTGACTAAAGTAGTCTTCACCTGCAAAGCTTCTGGTCATAACGCCATGGTGGGCTCAGCGATGACCTCTGTCCTACTGTCCTGGCAGTTTTGGTGTTGTTGCATGGAAATGGAAACCTTTGGCTAATTCCTAGGGACTCCATGCCTACGCTTGCCTCCTTAGCACCAAAGAGGAAACCAATGTACTACGCCCTCTGGTGCCCGCCTGGCCTTGGTCGTCATGGCTTGTGTCATCCGAACCTCCCGAGGTGGAGGCTTGCATAGAGATCTCTGCCCCTCAGGAGCCAGCCTGACAAGGCCGCTCCTTCTGGGGGTCTTGGCATCGCCCGCCTCGCGAGGGTCTTGTGTTGCTGGTGCTGAAGACGGGTCGTACCAGGCCGTTGATGGAGCCATGCTGTGGGTCGCAGGCAGACAACTCTAGGTACCCCCGTTCCAAGAACGCCGACACGCACCTCCCATTTACCAGCACCACCGGGAGCAACAGCGTAGTACACGACGCGGAGGTGGCCGGCCGCCCGCTGCCCGCCAGGAGCTCCTTCCCGACCGAGTCTCCACAACGCCACCACCTCCCGGCCATGAACAGGTGCCGCCGCCTCTAGCGAGCACCAGCACCCACACCAACTCTGCCTCCACTGCTGCCTACCTCACCGGACCCCCCAGACACCCACGAACCCCGCTACGCGCCTGCGAAGGCCACCGCGACCTCGCGCTGCTGACCATATCCCCACCCAAGCCACTCCAGTGACGCCCCGCTCCGCGCGAAGCGGCCCCGTCGGGGAGCACCGCTGGCAACCGCCGCCTTCGGCGGCGGGGCATGGCCGCCACTGCCGACGCCCGGCGGCGGCAGCAGCCGGGGGGAGAAGATGTGGTGTTGTTGCTGCCTAGGGTTTGGGGGTCCTCCAGAGTCGCACGCATGTGCGACCCAGGAGGAGAGACTTTTCGGTCTTGGTCAATCCATGGCGTGCCCGTTCAATTTATCTTTTCTTGAAATGTTAGCGGTGGTGTTTGTCTCGGGGGAATGTTCATGTTATTTTCCGCCCTCCGTAGAGGACGACAATGCATCATTTATGCATTGGTTCTACTCTGGCTGCCTTAGAGCAACTCCAACAGAGGGACCCAAATGTCCGCTCATGTTTGTATGCGCCTGCACGAACAAAAATCAACGCCCAACGCGCAGACTTATTCTTATTTTTTGTCCACTTTGTGTCCACGCGGACCCATTTCAATCTCAATTTTGGGTCCGATTTGGGTCCAAAACAGACACAAAACAGACATTTTCTGCGCCCTTCTCGGTCCGGCCACGTCCGCTGCATGTGAGTTATGGCCCACCTATCACAGACCCTCTCCTCTCTCCTATGTTTTCTCTCCACTGGCCCACACCCACCTACCACACCTCGCCTCTGTCTCTCTCTTGGGTCACGGCGATGGGCATAGTGGCGGTGTTCCCTCTTGGCCGGCGGTGTGGAGACCTCTCCAGGTCTGCTCGTGGGCGCGGCGGCGCGCGGAGACCATGACTGTGACAGTTGCGGCGCAGAGACCATGGATGCGGCGAGCAGCGAGTCCAACAACCCCGCCTATTACAGCTACTGCTTCTCCTGCAAGGCTCTTGCGGTGCTCCCTCCGGCGGGCTACCACGGCTTCGGCAGGTGCATAAGACGTACTCGACGGCTGGCGGCCGCGTCCTTGCACGGATGCTATCTAGCTACCTGTCAGATGCTAGCTAGCTAGTTGCGGCTGCCGCATGCCGTGCGCACAACTGCGTGCATGCTCGCCATTGTAGCTCGCGTGAGGGAGCTCACAGTCGCATGCACAGTTGCTGTTGTGCTCGCCATTGTAGCTCGCGTAGCCGTGCTCACCGTGCTCGCCGTGCATCCAGTCGCCTCGCATCGCTGCGCCCATCCGCGACGCGCCACCGTGCTCGCTGCACTCGCCGTGGGCATGGCAAGTTGCGGCGGGGGTAGGGAGCTGCGAGGCTAGCGCGGCGGGCAGGGCGAGTGATGAGGAGCACGAGTAGAGCAGGCGAGGTGCACGAACAGGAGGCCTCGGCGAGCTGCGGGGCACGACAGCCGCTGCAAGCTGGCATGAGCAGGCGAGCGGGGGCCGTGGTCGCGGGGGGCTGCGGCGGCCGCATGTGTTTCACGCAACAGCGGGCGGCGGGGCATGGCTGCGGCAGGACACGCACACACAAGCAGTGGGAAGCGGGCATGGCGGGAGCTAGGGGTTGCTGTCGACCTCGTCTGCGGGCAGGGATGCTGCGCAGGAGAGCGGTGGCCCATCAGGTGTTCGACAAAATGTCGGTATGGTCATGTCCAAAATGCGTCAGCCCTGTGTTGGGCACGCCGGCTGACCCAAATGAGAAAGCGGGCATGGATGCCAGCTCAATCGACCCAAACGGACAAAAAATGGACAAAAAAACCGCGTTTGTTTGGGTCTGTGTGTTGGAGTTGCTCTTATGACTCGTGCCAAGAAAAAACGTCGATTCGTCGCAGATGCCCAGTGATCGAATGGGTAAACTCAGGCGGTTTTTGCATGTCGGGTGACGACTATCCTCATCACATACCCAATGGAGTGAGGATCGACTGAGCCTGAGCCGACCAGTCAGTTCTCTGACTCTTCTGACTATCGCATGGCCGACACATGATGAGGAAAGTTGTGTCGTGCTATGTCTTGAGCTTGCGTTGGTTTTCCTTGAAGAGGAAAGGGTGATGCAACAATAGTAGTGTAAGTATTTCCCTCAGTTTTTTAGAACCAAGGTATCAATCCAGTAGGAGGCTCCTCAAAAGTCCCACACACCTACACAAACAAACAAAGAACTCGCAACCAACACAATAAAGGGGTTGTCAATCCCTTCACGGCCACTTGCGAAAGTGAGATCTGATAGAGATAGTATGATAAGATAAATATATTTTTGGTATTTTATAATATGGATGCAAAAAGTAAAGATGCAAATAAAAGTAGATTTAAAGCTAATATGATAAAACATAGACCCGGGGGGCATAGGTTTCACTAGTGGCTTCTCTCAAGATAGCATAAGTATTACGGTGGGTGAACAAATTACTGTCGAGCAATTGATAGAAAAGTGAATAATTATGAGATTATCTAGGTATGATCATGTATATAGGCATCACGTCCGTGACAAGTAGACCGACTCTTGCCTCCATCTACTACTATTACTCCACACATCCACCGCTATCCAGCATGCATCTAGAGTATTAAGTTGATAAGAACAAAGTAACGCATTAAGAAAGATGACATGATGTAGAGGGATAAACTCAAGCAATATGATATAAACCCCATATTTTTATCCTCGATGGCAACAACACAATACGTGCCTTGCAACCCTTTCTGTCACTGGGTAAGGACACCGCAAGATTGAACCCAAAGCCAAGAACTTCTCCCATGGAAAGAAAGATCATCTAGTAGGCCAAACCAAACTGATAATTCGAAGAGACTTGCAAAGATAACTTAATCATACATAAAAGAATTCAAAGGAGATTCAAATATTTCTCATGGATAAACTTGATCATAAACCCACAATTCATCGGTTCTCGACAAACACACCGCAAAAAGAGTTTACATCAAATAGATCTCCACAAGAGAGGGGGAGACCATTGTATTGAGATCCAAAAAGAGAGAAGAAGCCAACTAGCTAATAACTATGGACCCGAAGGTCTGTGGAAAACTACTCACAACTCATCGGAGGGGCTATGGTGTTGATGTAGAAGCCCTCCATGGTCGATTCCCCCTCCGGCGGAGCACCGGCAAAGGCTCCAAGATGGGATCTCGCGGATACATAAGGTTACGGCGGTGGAAATTGTGTTTCGGTTGCTCCCTGGATGTTTTCGTGGTACGTAGGTATATATAGGAGGAAGAAGTACATCGGTGGCCGCTCGAGGGGCCCAGGAGACAGGGGGCGTGCCCAGGAGGGGTGGGCACGCCCTCCTATCTCCTGTCCGCCTCGTTTGTTGCTTGACTTGCACTCCAAGTTCTCTGGATCACGTTCGTTCCAAAAATCACGCTCCCAAAGGTTTTATTCTGTTTGGACTCCGCTTGATATTCCTTTTCTTCGAAATACTGAAATAACATGGCTAAAGAAAATTCATCCCTACAAAATCATATAGTTAGGCTATGCTTCATTTCCGTCACACAAAGATGTTCCCAAATTCTACACCCCCGATGATAAGCCAAGCAATTGTTTCGTACTTAAATAATCTCAAACTTTTTCAACCTTCACGCAATACATGAGCGTGAGCCATGGATATAGCACTATGGGTGGAATAGAATATAATGATGGGGATTGTGTGGAGAAGACAAAAAGGAGAAAGTCTCACATTGACGAGGATAATCAACGGGCTATGGAGATGCCTGTCGGTGTCAAAACCGACGGATATCGGGTAGGGGGTCCCGATCTGTGCGTCTTAGGCTGATGGTAACAGGAAGCAAGGGACACAATGTTTACCCAGGTTTGGGCCCTCTCGATGGAGGTAAAACCCTACTTCTTGCTTTATTAATATTGAAGATATGTGTAGTACAAGAGTAGACCTACCACGAGATCGTAGAGGCTAAACCCTAAGAGCTAGCCTATGATGGTATGATTGTAATTGTGATCGGCCTTCTAAGGACCATCCTCTCCGGTTTATATAGACAACAGAGAGCTAGAGTTTACATGGAGTCAGTTACAAGGAAGGAAACATAATATCCGGATCGCCAAGCTTGTCTTCCACGCAAAGGAGAGTCCCATCCGGACACGAGCCGAAGTCTTGTGTCTTGTATCTTGATGCTTCTATAGTACGGACGATGAATATAGTCTGGTTGTCTAGATACCCCCTTATCCAGGACTCCCTCAGTAGCCCCTGAACAAGGCTTCAATGACGATGAGTCTGGCGCGCAGTCTTGTCTTCGGCATTGCAAGGCGGGTTCCTCCTTCGAATACTCCAAGGTTATTATCGAACACATAGGCCATGTCCGGATCTGCAAAATGATCTTCACATACCACCATAGACAGAATGATACTTCAGCTGACAATTGTTAGACGACGTGACATGCCATTACAACCAGGTCATTATTCAAACCGTTTCACAACCAGCCACAGCGCGCATTGCGAGGCGGTTTCCTTAACACGTCTTGTCAAAGCGGAGGTCATGTCCCCTTATCACGGGATTCTCATCAATACGGGTATGGGTAATCCCCTCGTGCCATCAATCGTGGCGCTTGGGAAGTAACCGATTCTCAACAGGCTAGTGGAGAGGCGCACCGCTTTCATCGCCTCTATAAAGGGATAAGAGTTCCTCATTTTTACCCACGCCTTCTTCCTCCCTCGCATACTCTTGCCCCCTCGAGCTCTAGCGCCCTAGTCCAGGTCTTCTCTGCACAGTTAGTCATGTCCGGAGCAGGAGGCAAGTGGGTGTCTTCCATCGCGACGGAGAAGAAGTTCGCAAATCTCTAGGTGGCCAGATACTTGGCCGCAGATATAGCACACCGGCTACCAGACGAGGGGCAGGTCATTCCAACTCTAGGACCCCACGAGAAGGTCGTGTTCCTTGCCCACTTCGTCCGTGGACTAGGGTTTCCACTCCACCCCTTCGTCTGGGGGCTCATGTTCTACTACGGGCTAGACTTCCATGATCTAACCCCGAACTTCGTCCTCAACATCTCGACGTTCATCGTCGTGTGCGAGGCTTTCCTCCGCATTAAGCCCAATTTCGGGTTGCGGCTCCAAACCTTCTGCGTGAAGCCGAAGATAGTGAGCGGCCAGCAAGCGGAGTGCAGAGGAGCCATGGTGGGCAAAATGCCTAATGTCACCTGGCCTGATGGATCCTTTGCGGAAACCGTGAAGGGGTGGCAATCGGGGTGGTTCTACATCACCGAGCCACGCGACGCCAACAGGGCAGCGGCCCCCCGAGTTCCGATCTGGAACCCCTATGCAGCTCACCTCCTGGGAATAGAAGGGCCTGTTATGGGGCGAATCTACAGAGTTGACTGGACTCATCAACTGCATCAAGGGCCTGAAGGACAAGAACATCAAGCTTGTTAACGTGATCCAAGTCATGCTCATTCGCCGGATTCTGCCGTGCCAAAGGCCGGCATTCAATTTGTGGGAGTTCGTCCCGGTAGAACACCAGATGCTCCAGAGGCTCTACGACATGAAGCACAAGAACGTGTGGAAGGCGTTGTTCAAGGCCTCCGAAGTAACTCCTCTCATAACCGAGGACCGTGGGCTCCACGCCGCACGACACCCTACCCAAGTGAGTTCTCAGGCCGCCACCGGGTCCGGTTCTTCCCAATGTATTCATGGAGAATTCCTAAGTGATTGTGTATATTTGTTTCGGAGTATGTGGAGACAGTGGAGCGGATTGACAGTCCGGTTCCGTTGCCAGAAAGCCCAGCCAATGATCTTCTGACGAAGATGTTGGTCCCGGCGCCCTATAAGGGGCCGGAGAAGAAGGCCGATAAGAAGGCCCCGAGGACCCGAAAGGGTCTCCGAAGTAAGGTTGCGCAAGCCTCGTCCGAAGACGACGAGGCTCACTCCTCCCCCAAAGGGGAAGAAGAAGAAGGAGAGGCCGCCCCATCCGGAAAGGATGGGGGGCCTAAGACGGTGGACCAGGGGGTCAGGAGAGGCCCCCGGCATAAGGCCGTCATACCTTTGTCGTCCGATGACGACGAGGCTAATTCCTCCCGCAAAGGCGGGGAGGAACAGGGAGAAACTCCACCTCCCCGTACTGGGGGAGGGAAGAATAGGAAGGCTGCCCCGGTGGGAGAGACTGGGACGTCCAAGAAGGGAAAGGTGTCCCTTCCGGACTACTTTGCCACCGCCGCCAATAGCGAGGAAGGGTGGCTGCCCAGGAAGAAGCCCCTAGTGCGATCATAAGTATCCGCACTCAATTGTAATTTCGCTTCATAGTTTTGTTTATAATGCCGAACTTGTATGCAGTTCAGCCAGGGCCCATCCCGAAGTGTCATCTTCGGACGGGTCCCTGAGTGAGTCAGAAATGAACTCACTCCCGACGGCCACGTCTCCTCGGCCTACGGACGACACGGAGGTGTTGTCCCAAAGGCTCCCGACGATGGCGGAGGTGGCCCTGGTAGCGCCTCAAGGCGGCATCCCAGACGTCGGACTCGCGGGGTTCAAGGTCCCCGCGGATCGTGTTGATGAGAGCCACGGTAACCCGGGGTCTCCACCGAACACTATTCCGGAGCCTTCAGTCGTTCCGGACTTAGGCGGGCAGCCCCTCGTTATGGAGGGAGGGCCGTCTATATCAAGGACTTCCGTTGCGCCCGAGGCGTCAGATTGTCTGCTGGAAGCGCTTCAAGGCGCTTCCCTAGATGAAGAGCATTGTACTCTTATGAGTGCGGTGATTCAGAAGGTTTCGTCCGCCAAGAGCGGACTAACCGAAGCCTGCACCAGCCTCCTAACAGGCTTTGAGGTAAGCAGTAAAAATGTGTGAAGTTACCACCCGATAGGCAGTAGCCCATGATACTCTGTTTGGTGTTCGGAAAGAAAAACCAAACAGAGGGTCAATTATAATCCGCATGAGTCTAACAATAAGTTTGAATGTAAATAAACAGGCTGTGCTGCTGGCCGCTGCTACTCGCACAGTCGAAATCGCCGGCCTAACGCGGGACTTAGAGCAGGCACAGGGAGAGCTCGGCCTCACGAGGAGGCAGCTCGAAGAGAGCAAAGGTGAATGATTCCCCTCTCTCATATAATGAATAGTAAATAAAATTTGATTATGCTAACGACAAAATGTCGTGGTATGGTAACAGAGGCCACCACTGAAGTGGCGTCTCTCAAGAAGGTGCTATCCGAGGCTGAACACAAAGTGGCCTTGGAACTCAAGGAGCGCAAAAAGCAAGAGGCCTGAGTGGGCGAGGTACAAGAAGAGCTCTAGGAGCTTGGCAAGAAGCTCGAGTCTGCGGAGCATGAGCTTAAAGCAAAAGAGGTTGAGCTTGCGAAGGCCCTTACAAATATAAAAGACGCCAAGGCCGAAGCCGAGAGGGCACAACACGAGATCCAGGAGGCCAAAAAGATAGTGGCGGGTAAGAAATTCTTTATGCAAAGCAAACATGTGGAGGAGGCATTTATTTTACTTACCCAAGTCCGGAGCTCTCCAGGGGCATTCCCAGATCTGCCACGCAGCGTATCAGATGCCGCGGAGTTCTACCGTGCCCAGGAGGGGAGCTCAACGGAGAAGTTGTTCTGGTCCCAGTATGCTGGGGCCGAACATTCAACGCCTCTGAGTGACCAGCTGAAGTAGTTGATCGAACTCCACAAGGCAGCCGAAGTGGCTATGAAGGACCTCATAGTCCGGATATGGCCTGGTGAGCTTCTGCCCACCAGCTATTTCGGCCTGATCAAGCGGATGGTGGATGCCTGTCCGCGACTGGAAGTTATCAAGCGATCACTTTGCATTGAGGGTTCCCGCCGGGCCCTTGCCCATGCAAAGGTGCATTGGGGCAAGCTGGATGTGGAGAAGCTGGTGAAGGACGGGCCGCCAGAGGGCAAGCCGCATCGTGTCCCCGAGAAGTATTATGATGGCGTTATGAAGGGTGCTTGCCTCGTGGCCGATGAATGTACTAAAGACATATTTTTTGAATGAATTCACCTCTGTCATGCTTGTAATTTAAAGACGAAGTTACTTGCGCTATGTAGCGCTTTTTTATTTAAAATATTACCTTTTGTGCGGCTGTTTATCAAATTCTGAAAGTAGGCCAGTCGTCGGCTTCCGCCCCTGTGTAACTAGTACTGGGGTGTTCGTGGAAAACCAAGACACTCTTTATCCAAATGTTTGGTCCCTGAACGAGGTGTCCAGCGCAGCGAACAAGGCAATCGGACTATACGGCTTTATAACCTTTACTTAGCCATAGAAGTCTATAATTTTAAATTTCGGCGAAGCCCCTAGAATTCGGAAGGCCGAATCGGGGCGCTATACACGCCTATATCGGACAAAGCCGAATTATCGCCTAAAGCACAAAAATCTTTAAGGATTTTAAGACCTCTCGAACAGCGACCAGCTCTCGCCACATCATGCCGGACAGTTTTGTGCTTTCTCTACCGAGGTGCTCGTCCGGAAAAACCAGGGCACAATCGCAGTAGTTCTACCTGCGCTACCTTAGCCGAATTAATGGAACGTAAGGCACCAAAACAAGGGAGCCGGGATATCCCAACTGTAACCTAAGACATGATTTGGAGCTAATGCATATAATGCTATAACTTCGGGGTGCCGCACTATTGAAAGTGTTCGGAGTTGACTTGCCGTATTGTGGGGCGCCATAAGAAGCCCCTGGCAAACTTAGCTTACCAAAGTGTACGGATGCAAAATCAAATAGACATTTGTAAAAAATGCTCAAATAAAAATAATAAGCTGACGTTGTATATTGTCTCCCATTGATAAATAATATGTTTAAGTGTATGTTTACAATGAATGCATTAAGCGTAGATAAATAGGATTATTTGACATATCCTATCCAGGGGCAGGCTACGTACATATAGATAAAGCAGGAACAACAATCGTAAATAGATTCCACCTGGGTGTTTCCTGCTGTGCCCGAAGCCTGTTACCTCCTGGGTTTCCTCCCCTATGTAAGGCCGACAATCCGGCTCTTCTGGAGAAGCTGCACTAAAGCAATGTCCTTGAAGGTAAAAGAAAGGGTTACGAAGCAATACCGTAGTGTTGACTGAGCCACTGCTACGCCTCCGCCTGTGCCCATGGTATTTTGAGTACATAATTGTGTACGCGTGGCACGAATGCTGCGTGGGTGGGACTTGAGCGGAAGCCGGACTGCTAGTCATGCTCTCGTCGTGCCTGCTGATCCTGTTGCAGGGTGTTCCGCCCTCGCTTGACGGAGCTTCAGGTTGTCGTCGCCGGATTGGTGGTTTGCCGGAGGAGGCCGCATTGTACTTCGGTCGTAAGGGCCGCAGTGTGCTCTTCTGTACAAAGAGAGCGGTCCATATTTCCATTGACTGTTATGACCCCGCGCGGGCCTGGTATCTTGAGCTTGAGGTATGCATAGTGTGGTGCCGCATTGAATCTGGCGAATGCGGTTCGTCCGAGCAGTGTGTGGTAACCACTACGGAAAGGGATGATATCGAAGATTAGCTCTTCGCTTCGGAAGTTATCCGGAGATCCGAAGACCACTTCCAATGTTATAGAGCCTGTACAGCGGACCTCTACTCCAGGAATGACACCCTTAAAGGTGGTTTTGGTGGGCTTAATCCTTGAAGGATCGATGCCCATTTTGCGCATTGTTTCCTGATAACACAGGTTCAGGCTGCTGCCTTCGTCCATAAGGACTCTTGTGAGGTGAAATCCGTCTATAATTGGGTCTAAAACCAATGCGGCTGAGCCGCTATGACGGATGCTAGTAGGATGATCCCTACGATCAAAGGTGATCGGACAAGCTGACCATTGGTTGAATTTGGGGACGACTGGCTCCATCGCGTATACGTCCCGTAGTGCTCGCTTCCATTCTCGCTTGGGGATGTGGGTGGCGTAGATCATGTTGACCGTTTTCACCTGGGGGGGAAATTTCTTCTGTCCCCCCATGTTCGGACGCCGGGGCTCATCATCATCGTCGCTATGCAGCCCCTTGTCCTTGTTTTCGGCGTTTATTTTGCCGGCCTGTTTAAATACCCAGCAGTCTCTATTGGTGTGGTTGGCTGGCTTGTCCGGGGTGCCATGAATTTGGCACGAGCGCTCCAGTATGCGGTCTAGACTGGACGGTCCCTGATTGTTTCTCTTGAATGGCTTCTTCCGCTGACCGGATTTGGATCCGCTGAATCCGGCATTGACTGCCGTGTCTTCGATGTTGTCGCCGTTGTTCCGTCGCTTGTGTCTGTTGCGCCGTAGCTTGCTGTTATTGTCACGGACATCTGACGTGCCAGAATGCGTCGTAGTGCTGCTGCGAGCCAACCAACTGTCCTCGCCCGCGCAAAAGCGGGTCATTAGTGTCGTGAGAGCTGCCATAGACTTGGGTTTCTCCTGGCCGAGGTGTCGGGCGAGCCACTCATCACGGATATTATGCTTGAAGGCCGCCAGGGCTTTGGCGTCCGAACAGTCAACTATTTGGTTCTTTTTAGTTAGGAACTGAGTCCAGAACTTCCTGGCTGATTCTCCGGGCTGTTGAGTGATTTGGCTCAAGTCATCGGCATCCGGAGGTCGCACACATGTGCCTTCGAAGTTGTCAAGAAATGCGTCTTCCAAGTTTTCCCAACTGCCAATGGAATTTGCGGGCACGCTGTTTAGCCAGTGCCGGGCGGGTCCTTTGAGCTTGAGCGGAAGATACTTGATGGCATGTAGATCATCTCCGCGGGCCATGTGAATGTGGAGAAGGAAATATTCGATCCATACCGCGGGGTCTATTGTGCCATCATATGATTCGATGTTTACAGGTTTGAACCCTTCTGGGAATTCATGATCCATCACTTCATCAGTGAAGCAGAGGGGGTGTGCGGCGCCTCTGTGCCAGGCTATGTCGCGGCGCAGTCCGGCTGCGTCTGACTGGTTGTATTCGGCCCAGCTGGATTTGCTGTTAGTGTATCCGGTATAACGGTCCTCGTCATGTGCTTCGGCGCGCCCCCGTGATCCGTAGATCGATCTTGGTTGTCCTGCGGTGTTACCCAGTTTATCGCGCAGGTCCCGAGTATTGCCCTGGGCCGTAGTAAACCGGTGCGGGGCTTCAGGCTGGTATTCCGGCTGATATGCCGTTTTGTCCCGACCTCGAGGCGGTCGGTCAGCCGTTTGGCGCTCAAGTCCATATTCCTCGGCTGCCAGGACTTCTGTCCATCTATCTGTGAGCAGATCTTGATCAGCTTGAAGCTGCTGCTGCTTCTTCTTCAGGCTTCTCGAAGTGGCAATAAGTCGGCGCTTGAAGCGCTCCTGCTCTATGGGGTCTTCCGGTACACTGAACTCGTCGTCGTCGAGGCTAACCTCGTCTTCAGAGAGGGGCATGTAGTTGTCCTCCTCCGGATACCCGTCCGTCGCCTGTTCATCTGGGCTGTCATGCCGGTCTTCCCGTTTGGCATGCTCGAAGGCGGGCTGTTCGGGGTTGTATTCATCGTCGGCACCGTCCGGATTATTATCGTCTCCGGTGCCGGTATTGCCTTGGCGGGGCTTGGAGTGGCGCTGGCGGCGCCCATGCTTTGCTTTTTTCTTGGAGGGGTTAGCCTCCGTTGCCTCATCGCCATTGGTTTCTTTTGGAGTGTCCACCATATATATATCATATGAAGAAGTGGCTGTCCACCGCACTGTGAGTGGTGGCTCCTGTATGTCTCCTGCATCGTCGTCCATACCGTCAATGTCTTCAAAGTCAAAGTCGAGCACGTCGGTTAAATCATTGATCGTGGCGACAAAGTGGTTGGTGGGTGGGCTGCGAATTCCTTCGTCGCCTGCTTCCCACTTAAGCCGGACATAGTTCGGCTCAGAGCCTCCTGATAGAGAGAGAGACTTTAATGAGTTCAGCATGTTGCCAAAAGGCGAGTGCTGAAAGATGTCCGCGCCGGTAAACTCCATTACCGGAGCCCAACCTGGCTCGGCTGGCTTGAGAGTGAGCGGACCAGGACCAACGGCCGGATATGAGTCCGGGGGCCCAGGGTTACAGGCCTCTGCAGAGGTGAGACATGTGTTCGGCTCCACCGCCGATGAGTGTGCGGCCTGCGGGGCGGGGTCCAGACCTCCGTCCATAGGCAACACAACCTCCCCTGGATGTAGATCCGGGGCTGCTTCGGGGATGATGTCCCGAGCATTGTCCAACAGCAGGTCTAGGCCGTGCTCGTCGTGACTGTCCGGCGTTCCTGGCGCAGGCTCGAATCCATCAAAGATCAAGTCTCCGCGGATATCAGCCGTGTAGTTCGAGTTTCCAAACCTGATCTGGTGGCCAGGGGCGAAGCTATCGATCTGCTCCAACTGGCCAAGCGAATTGGCCCGCAGTGCGAAGCCACCAAACACAAAGATCTGTCCGGGGAGAAAAGTCTCACCCTGGACCGTGTTGTTGACGATTGAAGACGCCATCAAGCTTCGAAGCGACGACACAGAGGAACTCTCAATTGATGTCAACATGAGGAGTAGGGATTGCCATGCAACGGATGCACTAGAGCTATAAATGAATGCTCAACAAAATAAAACTAGTGGGTTTGCATCCAACTTGCTTGCTCACGAAGACCTAGGGCATTTGAGGAAGCCTTTTGTAGGAATATACAAGCCAAGTTCTATAATGAAAAATCCCACTAGTATATGAAAGTGACAACATATGAGACTCACTATATGAAAAACATGGTGCTACTTTGAAGCACAAGATATAAGACTCACTACATGAAGAACATGGTGCTACTTTGAAGCACAAGTGTGGAAAAAGAGATAGTAACATTGCCCTTTTTATTTATTTATTTATTCTTTTTTTCTTTGGCCTTTCCTTCTTTTTTCCTTTTTTTGTTTTTTTTGTTTTTGGGCAATGCTCTAATAATGATGATCACCACACTTTCATTGATTACAACATATGAATTACAACTCGAAACTAGAACAAGATATGACTCTATATGAATGCCTCCGGCGGTGTACCGGGATGGTGCAATGAATCAAGAGTGACATGTATAAAAATTATGCATGGTGGCTTTTCCACAAATATGATGTCAACTACATGATCATGCAATGGCAATATGACAAAAATAATGTATGTCATGATGATGATGAACGGAACGGTGGAAAGTTGCATGGCAATATATCTCGGAATGGCTATGGAAATGCCATAAATAGGTAGGTATGGTGGATCTTTTGAGGAAGATATAAGGAAGTTTATGTGTGATAGAGCGTATCATATCATGGGGTTTGGATGCACCGGCGAAGTTTGCACCAACTCACAAGGTGAGAAAGGGCAATGCACGGTACCGAAGAGGCTAGCAATGGTGGAAAGGTAAAAGCGCGTATAATCCATGGACTCAACATTAGTCATAAGAACTCATATACTTATTGCAAAAATTTAGAAGTCATCAAAAAGCAATCACTACGCGCATGCTCCTAGAGGGATAGATTGGTAGGAGAAGACCATCGCTCGTCCCCGACCGCCACCCATAAGGATGCACAAGCCGGGTACACTTCATGTTTCAAATTTGTTACACAACTTTAACCATACGTGCATGCTACGGGGCTTGCTAACTTCAACACAAGCATTCTTTAAATTCATAATCACCCAACTAGCATGACTTTAATATCACTACCTCCATATCTCAAAACAATTATCAAGTATCAAATTGATCATAGCATCCAATTCACTTCCTATGATAGTTTTTATTATACCCAACTTGGATGCCTACCATTCTAGGACCAATTTATAACCATAGAAAATACCATGCTGTTCTAAAAGACTCTCAGAATAATATAAGTGAAGCATGAGAGATCAACAATTTCTTCAAAATCAAGCCACCGCCGTGCTCAAAAAGATATAAGTGAAGCACTAGAGCAAAAACTATCAAGCTCAAAATATATAAGTGAAGCACGTAGCATATTCTATTAAATTCAAATAAAGTAGTCTTCTCCCAAAAGGTGTGTACATCAAGGATGATTGTGGTAAACTAAAAAGTAAATACTAATATAATACACGATGCTCCAAGCAAAACACATATCATGTGGCGAATAAAAATATAGCTCCAAGTAAAGTTACCAATGAACGAAGACGAAAGAGGGCATCCCCAAGCTTAGGCTTTTGTCTATTATTGAATATCTTGGGGTGCCTTGGGCATCCCCAAGCGTAGGCTTTTGCCACTCTTTATTCCATAGTCCATCAAAGCTTTACCCAAAACTTGAAAACTTCACAACACAAAACTCAACAGGAAATCTTATAAGCTCCATTAGTGAAAGAAAACAAAACCACCACATAAGGTACTGTAATGAACTCATTATTTAGTTATATTGTTGTTCAACCTACTGTATTCCAAGTTCTATATGCTTCATACCACTTAATACTAGCCATAGATGCATCAAAATAAGCAAACAACACAGGAAAAACAGAATCTGTCAAAAACAGAACAGTCTGTAGCAATCTGTAACTAACGCAAACTTCTGGAACTCTAAAAATACTAACAAAATAGTACGTACTAAACAATTTGTTTATTGAACAGCAGCAAAAAGAATCAATGAAAGCTCGTTTCTGTGATTTATTGAATGTTTTCTCGTGAGCGCAAAGTTTCTGTTTTTCATCAGAATCAAATCAACTATCATCATAGGTTATCCTATAGGTTCTACTTGGCACAAAT
Source organism: Triticum aestivum (assembly GCF_018294505.1). Taxonomy (NCBI): domain Eukaryota; kingdom Viridiplantae; phylum Streptophyta; class Magnoliopsida; order Poales; family Poaceae; genus Triticum; species Triticum aestivum. The sequence goes on from NC_057801.1 coordinate 629,579,871, forward strand.
ACAAATTAAAACATAAAAACACATCTAAACAGAAAGTAGATGCAATATTTATTACTAAACAGGAACAAAAACGAAAAACACAAAGAAAATTGGGTTGCCTCCCAACTAGCGCTATCGTTTAATGCCCCTAGCTAGGCATAAAAGCGAAGATAAATCTAAGTAGTGCCATCTTTGGCACTCAATTCATAGGTAGCTCTCATGATATATTCATAAGGTAATTTAACTTTCTTTCTTGGAAAGTGCTCCATGCCTTTATTTAATGGAAATTACAATCTAATATTCCCTTCCTTCATATCAATAATCTCGCCAATCGTTCTAAGGAAAGGTCTATCAAGTATAATAGGGCAAGAAAGATTGCAATCTATATAAAGAACGATAAAATCTATGGGCACCAAATTTCTATTTTCTACATTGAGAACATCATTGATCCTTCTCGTTGGCTTTTTAATGGTGGAATCTGCAAGGTGCAAATTTAAAGAGCAATCATCAAGATCATGGAAACCTAGAATATCACGTAAAGTTTTCGGAATCGTGGAAACACTAGCACCCAAATCACACAAAGAAAAACACTCATGATCTTCAATTTTAATCTTTATAGTAGGTTCCCACTCATCCTTAAGTTTTCTAGGTACAGAAACTTCCAAATTAAGTTTTTCATCAAAAGATTGCATCAAGGCATCAACGATATGTTTGGTAAAAGCTTTATTTTGACTATAAGCATGAGGAGAATTAAAAACAGATTGCAACAAGGAAATAAAAATTTCTAAAGAACAATTATCATAATCAAATTCCTTGAAATCCGAGATAGTGGGTACAATACTATTTAAAGTCATGACCTCTCCAATCCCACTTTTACCAAATTTAGCATCCAGATCTAAAAACTCCGAATTCTTGGGACGCCTTCTAACTAAAGTTGACTCATCTCTAGGCCCATTATTATCAAGATTCATATTGCAAAATAAAGATCTAAGAGGAGACACATCAATAACTTTAAGATCTTCATCACTATTTTCATGGAAACTAGAAGAACACGCCTTTAGAAAGCAATCTTTCTTAGCACGCAGTCTAGCGGTTCTTTCCTTGCACTCATCAATGGAAATTCTCATGGCTTTGAGAGACTCATTGATATCATGCTTAGGAGGAGTTGATCTAAGTTTAAGAGAATCAACATCAAGCGAAGTCTATCCACGTTCCTAGCCAAATCATCAACTTTGAGCAATTTTTCTTCAAGCAAAGCATTAAAATTCTTTTGACAGATCATAAATTCTTTCACACTGTTCTCAAAATCAGAGGGTATCTTATTAAAATTACCATAAGAATTATTGTAGGAATTTCCATAATTATTAGAGGAATTACTAGGCAACGGTCTAGAATTAAAGTTTCCTCTATAAGCATTGTTTCCAAAACTATTCCTACCAACAAAATTCACATCCATAGATTAATTATTATTCTCAATCAAAGTAGACAAAGGAATATCATTGGGATCAAAAGGAGTATTTTTAGTAGCAAACAACTTCATAAGTTCATCCATCTTTCCACTCAAAACATTAATTTCTTCTATAGCATGCACTTTTTTACTAGAAGATCTTTCGATGTGCCATTGAGAATAATTAGCCACAATATTATCAAGAAGTTTTGTAGCATCTCCTAACGTGATTTCCATAAACGCGCCTCTCGCCGCCGAGTCTAAAAGATTTCTAGAAGCAAAGTTCAAACTGGCATAAATTTTTTGTATGATCATCCATAAATTCAAACCATGAGTAGGGCATTTGCGAATCATCAATTTCATTCTTTCCCAAGATTGGGCAACATGCTCATGATCAAGTTGTTTAAAATTCATAATATCATTCCCAAGAGTGATAATCTTAGCGGGAGGAAAATACTTAGAGATAAAAGCATCTTTGCACTTGTTCCAAGAATCATTACTATTTTTAGGCAAAGACGAAAACCAAACTTTAGCACGATCTCTAAGTGAAAACAGAAATAACTTCAATTTAACAATATCATTATCCGTATCTTTCTTCTTTTGCATATCACACAAATATACAAAGTTGTTTAGATGAGTAGCGGCATCTTCACTAGGAAGGCCAGCGAATTGGTCTTTCATAACAAGATTCAGCAAAGCAGTATTGATTTCACAAGACTCGGCATCATTAAGAGGAGCAATCAGAGCACTAAGGAAATCATTATTATTGGTATTGGAGCAATCACACAATTTGGTATTATCTTGCGCCATGGCAACAAGTAATCCAACACACAAGCAAACAGAAAAGGGCAAGCGAAAGAGAGAGAGAGAGAGAGAGAGAGAGAGAGAGAGAGAGAGAGAGAGAGAGAGAGAGAGAGAGAGACATTGGGAAAGAGAGGGCAAATAAAATGGCAAGGGTGAAGTGGGGCAAATGGCAAATAATGTAAACGCGAGGGAGATGAGTTTGTGATGGGTACTTGGTATGTCTTGACTTGAGCAAAGACCTCCCCGGCAGCCGCGCGAGAAATCCTTCTTGCTACGTCTTGAGCTTGCATTGGTTTTCCTTGAAGAGGAAAGGGTGATGCATCAATTGTAGCATAAGTATTTCCCTCAGTTTTTGAGAACCAAGGTATCAATCCAGTAGGAGGCTCCTCAAAAGTCCCACGCACCTACACAAACAAACAAAGAACTCGCAACCAACGCAATAAAGGGGTTGTCAATCCCTTCACGGCCACTTGCGAAAGTGAGATCTGATAGAGATAGTAAGATAAGATAAATATATTTTTGGTATTTTATAATATATATGCAAAAAGTAAGGATGCAAATAAAAGTACATTGAAATCTAATATGATAAAAGATAGACCCGGGGGCCATAGGTTTCACTACTGGCTTCTCTCAAGATAGCATAAGTATTACGGTGGGTGAACAAATTACTGTCGAGCAATTGATAGAAAAGCAAATAATTATGAGATTATCTAGGCATGATCATGTATATAGGCATCACATCCGTGACAAGTAGACCGACTCCTGCTTGCATCTACTACTATTAATCCACACATCGACCGCTAGCCAACATGCATCTAGAGTATTAAGTTCATAAGAACAGAGTAACGCATTAAGAAAGATGACATGATGAAGAGGGATAAACTCAAGCAATATGATATAAACCCCATCTTTTTATCCTCGATGGCAACAATACAATACGTGCCTTGCAACCCTTTCTGTCACTGGGTAAGGACACCGCAAGATTGAACCCAAAGCTAAGCACTTCTCCCATGGCAAGAAAGATCAATCTAGTAGGCCAAACCAAAGTGATAATTCAAAGAGACTTGCAATGATAACTCAATCATACATAAAAGAATTCAGAGGAGATTCAAATATTTCTCATAGATAAACTTGATCTTAAACCCACAATTCATCGGATCTCAACAAACACACCACAAAAAGAGTCTACATCGAATAGATCTCCACAAGAGAGGGGGAGAACATTGTATTGAGATCCAAAAAGAGAGAAGAAGCCAACTAGCTAATAACTATGGACCCGAAGGTCTGTGGTAAACTACTCACAACTCATCGGAGGGGCTATGGTGTTGATGTAGAAGCCCTCCGTGGTCGATTCCCCCTCCAGTGGAGCGTTGGCGAAGGGTCCAAGATGGGATCTCGCGGATACAGAAGGTTACGATGGAAATTGTGTTTCGGTTGCTCCCTGGATGTTTTTGGGGTACGTAGGTATATATAGGAGGAAGAAGTACGTCGGTGGCGACTCGAGGGGCCCAGGAGATAGGGGGCGCGCCAAGGAGGGGTGGGCGCGCCCTCCTATCTCCTGGCCACCTCGTTTGTTGCTTGACTTGCATTCCAAATTCTCCGGATCACCTTCGTTCCAGAAATCACGCTCCCGAAGGTTTCATTCCGTTTGGACTCCGTTGGATATTCCTTTCCTTCGAAATACTAAAATACGCAAAAAAACAGCAATACTGGCTAGGCCTCCGGTTAGTAGGTTAGTCCCAAAAATGATATAAATGTGTACAATAAAGCCCATAAACATTCAAAAGGGGTAATATAATAGCATGGAACAATCAAAAATTATAGATACGTTGGAGACGTATCAAGCATCCCCAAGCTTAATTCCTCCTCGTCCTCGAGTAGGTAAATGATAAAAACAGAATTTTTGATGTGGAATGCTATCTAGCATAATTCTCAATGTAATTTTCTGTAATGTGGCATTAATGTTCAAATCCAAATGATTCAAAATAAAAGTTCATATTGATAACAGAAATAGTAACACTTCAAGCATACTAATCAAAGCAATCATGTCTTCTCAAAATAACATGGCTAAAGAAAATCCATCCCTACAAAATCATATAGTTAGGCTATGCTTCATTTTCGTCACACAAAGATGTTCCCAAATTCTACACCCCCGATGACAAGCCAAGAAATTGTTTCATACTTAAATAATCTCAAACTTTTTCAACCTTCACGCAATAAATGAGCGTGAGCCATGGATATAGCACTATGGATGGAATAGAATATAACGATGGGGATTGTGTGGAGAAGACAAAAAAAAGAAAGTCTCACATTGATGAGGATAATCAACGGGCTATGGAGATGCCCATCAATTGATGTCAACATGAGGAGTAGGGATTGCCATGCAACGGATGCACTAGAGCTATAAATGAATGCTCAACAAAAGAAAACTAGTGGGTGTGCATCCAACTTGCTTGCTCACGAAGACCTAGGGCATTTGAGGATGCCCATCGTAGGAATATACAAGCCAAGTTCTATAATGAAAAATTTCCACTAGTATATGAAAGTGACAACATATGAAACTCACTATATGAAAAACTTGGTGCTACTTTGAAGCACAAGATATGAGACTCACTACATGAAGAACATGGTGCTACTTTGAAACACAAGTGTGGAAAAAGAGATAGTAACATTGCCCTTTTTATTTATTTTCTTTCTTTTTCTTTTTTTTCTTTGGCCTTTCCTTTTTTTGGTCTTTTTTTATTTTTTTATTTTGGGCAATGCTCTAATAATGATGACCATCACACTTTCATTGATTACAACATATGAATTACAACTCGAAACTAGAACAAGATATGACTCTATATGAATGCCTCCAGCGGTGTACCGGGATGGTGCAATGAATCAAGAGTGACATGTATAAAAATTATGCATGGTGTCTTTGCCACAAATACGATGTCAACTACATGATCATGCAATGTCAATATGACAAAAGTAATGTATGTCATGATGATGATGAACGGAACGGTGGAAAGTTGCATGGCAATATATCTTGGAATGGCTATGGAAATGCCATAAATAGGTAGGTATGGTGGCTGTTTTGAGGAAGATATAAGGAGGTTTATGTGTGATAGAGCGTATCATATCACGGGGTTTGGATGCACCGGTGAAGTTTGCACCAACTCTCAAGGTGAGAAAGGGCAATGCACGGTACCGAAGAGGCTAGCAATGGTGGAAAGGTAAAAGCGCGTATAATCATGGACTCAACATTAGTCATAAGAACTCATATACTTATTGCAAAAATTTAGAAGTCATCAAAAACCAAGCACTACGCGCATGCTCCTAGAGGGATAGATTGGTAGGAAAGGACCATCGCTCGTCCCCGACCGCCACTAATAAGGATGCACAAGCCGGGTACACTTCATGTTTCCAATTTGTTACACAACTTTAACCATACGTGCATGCTACGGGACTAGCTAACTTCAACACAAGCATTCTTTAAATTCATAATCACCCAACTAGCTTGACTTTAATATCACTACCTCCATATCTCAAAACAATTATCAAGTATCAAATTGATAATAGCATCCAATTGTAACATCCCAAAATTCTAAATTTTGGAATGTTATAATAAATAGATTGATTGATTGTTGTGAGATTGATTGAGATTAGTCTGTAGGTCCAAATGCAAAGTGTTATATATGAAAAATGATCAGAAAAATCCAATATATCCATCTGCACTGGTTTCATGCATGTTTAAGCAAATTGAACCTTCTGTTTATATCAAAACATGATAATGCACTTTATTAAGTCATAGTTTCAATTTGAACTTGAACCCTGGGTTCAAACTAACTCAAACCCATCTGATTATAGTTGCATTAGCCTAACACACTCATTTTGCCATGTCATGATCATGCATCATATTGTGCATTGCATTGATTGTGTTTCCTTCTGTGTTGCTGGTATTTGTCCCCTCTCGATAGACGTGATACCGACGATGAGATCGATGACACCGATGAAGAGCTATACTATCTTTAGAAGTGCTAGGCAAGCAAAACCCCCTTCTTCATTCCGATACAATCCCACTCTCTCGCTCCTGCTCTCTTTTACTGCATTAGGACAACAATGATTCATCTGTTACTTGCTGCGGTAGATGAACCCCTTTATCCTCTGCATGACCTGTCATTGCTACAGTAAATAGATGAAACCCACTATCATGAGTAGGAGTTTTTTGAGCCCTGATGTGCCTACTCATTCATGCTTGTTTCTCAAGGACTTTCCCAAACTTTCACTTTGCTTTTATGATCTCCGTGAATTCAAATTATTTTTCAAATACAAACCCTGGAGTGAAGATAATATGACTTCTTCCATTTAAATAAATGAAAAAGGGTTTTGAAATGATTTGAATTTCATTCGGAAATATTTCCAATAAATAAACTTCATGCAACTCAATGATTTTCATGAGAGAAGATAAAATGACTTCTTCAAAACGTATGAAATATGAGTTGGGAGTTTCGAAGAAATCCAATTTAAAGTCCCTTTGAAAATTATTTTCAATTTGGACTTATTTGGGTTTTATTCAAATTATTTTTCTCCAAAAATAAAATATATGGAAATTAGGGTAAAATGATTCCCTACATCAGAAAATTGGAGAGAAATAAATTTGAATTAATTTTGGTATTTTTAAAATGTTTTTTATTGGATTTTATTAGAGCAGTAGCACTCTTTGCTTTATTTGAATTATTGAAGATTTTATTTGATGTCAGAATAATGTTCATGCTGTAGGAAATAATTATCTGGAAATTTTGATATATTATATGTCTATAGTATGTTTTTATTTTGTATAACTTTTTTTGCTGTGTACAAAATGTTTTTTTAAATACTTTCTCTCCGCCCACTGGGCCGGCCCAGCCGAAGCCAAGCTAAAGCCCAGCTCCACGCCACCTCGCCCATCGTCCCCGACCGGGACTCCTCCCGGAGTCCGGCGCCGCCCTACCACCGGCTGCCCCCTTCGCCATGCCACCGCGCCTCCCCTCCTCCTATAAAGCCGCCGCCCGGACACCCCTTTCTCTCCTGCATCTCACCGCTCGAAGCTGAGCCGCCGCAGCACCGTTTGCAGCCCCCGTCGCACTCGCCGGAGTTCGATCTCCGACGAGATCCGCCACCGTCCCGTCGCCCTCGACCGAAGCCGCTGCCTCCCTCGTCTCCGCCTCGTCGCCCCGCTCCTTCCGGTGGTGACGCCCGAGCCGGAGAGCCACCGAAGCCGCCTCCCCGTTCAACACCGAAGCCGCCGCCGCCGTCTCCCTCGTCACCTGCGACTTCCACCTCTGCGGTAAGCCTTGACCGTCCGATCTAGTTTCGGCGCTGTAGATTAGATCTGCTAGTTTTTTTCTTGCAAACCATTTTTCTTTAAGTAGTGAACGTTCGTTGCTTTTGCAGTGAATGATTTTCGTCTTATAAGCTTCTACCGCGAACGTTCGTTAGATACTTTTTTTCTTTTCCTTTTTCTGTTAGTTTTTAGTCAGGGACTTCTGTGTAGATGTTTTATCTGCAGTTTAGCCCCTAGACTTCAAACGCTCACAATGTTTTGTCCGCTTACCGAAATCCAACAAAACCAACGCCCACTTATTCGTTATGATCCCCACTATCCAGATAATCAACTTAAACATGTTTTTGAAAGTTTAAACATTTGAATTTCAAGCAGATTTGTATTTGAACTTCATTTGATTGTAACTTGAGTTTTATAACTCCGATTTAGTTGATTCTTTTTGCAAATCGAAGCTCTTGGCCTAAATTTTCTGATAAGGCCAAATCCATCTAATTTGGTACTGTTAGAAATTGTTTTCTGTTGCAAGAGTGATTTTTTGGTTTTCGAAGCTTTCCGAGATCTTTTCTTCGATTCTTTTGAGTGATTGCTTATGTGTGGTTACTATTGCTTGCTTACGATAGATTGAACGGAGTGTGACGAATAGAACTATCAGGAGTGTTGAGTGCGAATCATCTTCATCGATAGTACATGCAAGTTTACACTTTGATCATATCCCTTTCATACCTAGTTCTTATGCATTAGTTTCAACCCTCAAACATTGCATGGTTAGGAGTTGATAACATGTGGGTATTGGGAAGTAGTTGATGAGGTAGAACCCATTGCCCTGTTTATTACCAAACCCTTGGGAGTTACTTCAACGTTATGCTTATATTGCTATGCTATGCTCGTAGACGTGGATTGGGTTTGAGTGTATCCATGACAGATGTGAGTTGTTAATTAATGGTTCAACTTAAGGTGGCAACTTAAATACACATCTGGGTGGATTGAGGCACCTGGGGAATCCAGTGATTTCCTGTTTTTTATGGACCGCCACCCAGGCTGAAAGGGATCATGAGATTATTCATGCTAGAAACTTCCGTCTGCAGCCGCAAGCTACTATGGGCTCTAGCATAGTTGATTAAGTCATGCGAACTCTTACGATGGTAGACTAGCAGATGTAGGGGAAAGTAGGTGTAACTGTCTACTCGATCATAAGGTGCTAGCGCTTCTGAAAGACTATGTCTCGGTCATCCGTTTCTCCAACACCATGTAGTGTGAGAAAACCAACCGAGGAGATCGAGTCTTGTGGGGAAAAGTGCACAAACCTCTGCAGAGTGTAAAAACTAATCATGATTAGCGTGTCCCCAGTTATGGACATCTTGAATATCTGGTACTTGAATTCTTGATTTGATCCCATCACGTTACTTAATTAATTTGTTTGGGTTGTTAACTTTTAATTGGGATTGAGTTGGGTTTTACCTTCTCAATATTTTCAAACAACTGTGTAGTTAAATAAAATTTATTCCTTTGCAGTAGGAAAAAATTGGCTTTTCGCAAAAACATTATAACCATAGAGCTTTTCCACCAGCCATATATGCATGTAGTGATAGCTATTATTCATCATTCCTTTATGGTGTGAATTTGCCAGTACATTCAATGTACTGACCTACATGGCTGCAACATCTCATGTTGCAGGAATCTTATGACAAGTAAGTGATACGTTAGGGTTACGATTCCTACACTCAACTTTGCCGTTGGTGTTGATGGGAATCCACAACCTTGTTGTTTCTTCCGCTTTATGGATTGAGGTAATTGTATTTACGTTATTTTATACATGTGATTTACCTCTGTTACGAATCCACAAGTATTGTGTGTGTCAGCATACCGATCCAGGGATGACACTTAAGCAGAGAGACTTGACCGTTTGAGGTCGGGTCGCTACACCAATTCACTTCTATGATAGTTTTTATTATACCCAACTTGGATGCCTACCATTCTAGGACCAATTTATAACCATAGCAAATACCATGCTTTTCTAAAAGACTCTCAAAATAATATAAGTGAAGCATGAGAGATCAACAATTTCTTCAAAATCAAGCCACCGCCGTGCTCAAAAAGATATAAGTGAAGCACTAGAGCAAAAACTATCAAGCTCAAAAGATATAAGTGAAGCACATAGCATATTCTAATAAATTAAAATCAAGTCAGCTTCTCCCAAAAGGTGTGTACATCAAGGATGATTGTGGAAAACTAAAAAGCAAAGACTAATATAATACATGATGCTCCAAGCAAAACACATATCATGTGGCGAATAAAAATATAGCTCCAAGTAAAGTTACCAACGAACGAAGACGAAAGAGGGGATGCCTTCCCGGGGCATCCCCAAGCTTAGGCTTTTGGCTATTCTTGAATATCTTGGGGTGCCTTGGGCATCCCCAAGCTTAGGCTTTTGCCACTCTTTATTCCATAGTCCATCAAAGCTTTACCCAAAACTTGAAAACTTCACAACACAAAACTCAACAGGAAATCTTATAAGCTCCGTTAGTGAAAGAAAACAAAACCACCACATAAGGTACTGTAATGAACTCATTCTTTATTTATATTGGTGTTCAACCTACTGTATTACAAGTTCTCTATGGTTCATACCACTTAATACTAGCCATAGATGCATCAAAATAAGCAAACAACACATGAAAAACAGAATCTGTCAAAAACAGAACAATCTGTAGCAATCTGTAACTAACGCAAAATTCTGGAACTCTAAAAATCCTACAAAAATAGGACGTCCTAAAAAATTTGTTTATTGAACAGCAGCAACACTAATCAATGCAAAAGCTCGTTTCTGTGATTTATTGAATTGTTTCTGGTGAGCACAAAGTTTCTGTTTTTCAGCAGAATCAAATCAACTATCATCATAGGTTATCCTATAGGTTCTACTTGGCACAAACACTAATTAAAACATAAAAACACATCTAAACAGAAAGTAGATGCAAAATTTATTACTAAACAGGAGCAAATACAAAAAACACAAAGAAAATTGGGTTGCCTCCCAACTAGGCGCTATCGTTTAACGCCCCTAGCTAGGCATAAAAGCGAAGATAAATCTAAATAGTGCCATCTTTGGCACTCAATTCATAGGTAGCTCTCATGATAGATTCATAAGGTAATTTAACTTTCTTTCTTGTAAAGTTCTCCATGCCTTTCTTTAATGGAAATTGGAATCTAATATTCCCTTCCTTCATATCAATGATCGCGCCAATCGTTCTAAAGAAAGGTCTACCAAGTATAATAGGGCAAGAAATATTGCAATCTATATCAAGAACGATAAAATCTACGGGCACCAAATTTCTATTTGCAACAATGAGAACATCACTGATCCTTCCCATTGGCTTTTTAATGGTGGAATCCGCAAGGTGCAAACTTAAAGAGCAATCATCAAGATCATGGAAACCTAGAATATCACATAAAGTTTTCGGCATCGTGGAAACACTAGCACCCAAATCACACAAAGCAAAACACTCATGATCTTTAATTTTAATCTTTATAGTAGGTTCCCACTCATCATTAAGTTTTCTAGGTATAGAAACTTCCAAATTAAGTTTTTCATCAAAAGATTGCATCAAGGCATCAACGATATGTTTGGTAAAAGATTTATTTTGACTATAAGCATGAGGAGAATTAACAACGGATTGCAACAAGGAAATACAACTTTCTAAAGAACAATTATCATAATCAAATTCCTCGAAATCCGAGATAGTGGGTTCAGTACTATTTAAAGTCATGACCTATCCAATCCCACTTTTACCAAATTTAGCATCAAGATCTAAAAACTCCAAATTCTTGGGACGCCTTCTAACTAAAGTTGACTCATATCCAGGCCCATTATTATCAAGATTCATATTGCAAAATAAAGATCTAAGAGGAGACACATCAATAACTTTAATATCTTCATCACTATTTTCATGGAAACTAGAAGAACACGCCTTTACAAAGCAATCTTTCTTAGCACGCAGTCTAGCGGTTCTTTCCTTGCACTCATCAATGGAAATTGTCATGGCTTTGAGAGACTCATTGATATCATGCTTAGGAGGAGTAGATCTAAGTTTAAGAGAATCAACATCAAGCGAAAGTCTATCAATGTTCCTAGCCAAATCATCAACTTTGAGAAATTTTTCTTCTAGCAAGGCATTAAAATTATTTTGAGAGATCATAAATTATTTCACACTATTCTCAAAATCAGAGGGTATCTTATTAAAATTACCATAAGAATTATTGTAGGAATTTCCATAATTATTAGAGGAATTACTAGGGAACGGTCTAGAACTAAAGTTTCCTCTATAAGCATTGTTTCCAAAACTATTCCTACCAAAAAAATTCACATCCATAGATTCATTATTATTCTCCATCAAAGTAGACAAAGGAATATCATTGGGATCAAAAGGAGTATTTTTAGTAGCAAACACCTTCATAAGTTCATCCATCTTTCCACTCAAAACATTAATTTCTTCTATACCATGCACTTTTTACTAGAAGATCTTTCGGTGTGCCATTGAGAATAATTAGCCATAATATTATCAAGAATTTTTGTAGCATCTCCTAACGTGATTTCCATAAACGTGCCTCCCGCGACCGAGTCTTAAAGATTTCTAGAAGCAAAGCTCAAACCGGCATAAAATTTTTGTATGACCATCCATAAATTCAAACCATGAGTAGGGCAATTGTGAATCATCAATTTCATTCTTTCCCAATATTGGGCAACATGCTCATGATCAAGTTGTTTAAAATTCATAATATCATTCCTAAGAGTGATAATCTTAGCGGGAGGAAAATACTTAGAGATAAAAGTATCTTTGCACTTGTTCCAAGAATCATTACTATTTTTAGGCAAAGACGAAAACCAAACTTTAGCACGATCTCTAAGTGAAAACAGAAATAACTTCAATTTAAGAATATCATTATCCGTATCTTTCTTCTTTTGCATATCACACAAATCAACAAAGTTGTTTAGATGAGTAGAGGCATCTTCACTAGGAAGGCCAGCGAATTGGTCTTTCATAACAAGATTCAGCAAAGCAGTATTGATTTCACAAGACTCAACATCATTAAGAGGAGCAATCAGAGTACTAAGGAAATCATTATTATTGGTATTGGAGAAATCACACAATTTGGTATTATCTTGCGCCATGGCAACAAGTAATCCAACACACAAGCAAACAGAAAAGGGCAAGCGAAAAAGAGAGAGAGAGAGAGAGAGAGAGAGATTGGGAAAGAGAGGCAAATAAAACGGCAAGGGTGAAGTGGGGGAGAGGAAAATGAGAGGCAAATGGCAAATAATGTAAACGCGAGGGAGATGCGTTTGTGATGGGTACTTGGTATGTCTTCACTTGAGCGAAGACCTCCCTGGCAACGGCGCCAGAAATCCTTCTTGCTACGTCTTGAGCTTGCATTGGTTTTACTTGAAGAGGAAAGGGTGATGCAGCAATAGTAGCGTAAGTATTTCCCTCAGTTTTTGACAACCAAGGTATCAATCCAGTAGGAGGCTCCTCAAAAGTCCCACGCACCTACACAAACAAACAAAGAACTCGCGACCAACGCAATAAAGGGGTTCTCAATCCCTTCACGACCACTTGCAAAAGTGAGATCTGATAGAGATAGTATGATAAGATAAATATATTTTTGGTATTTTATAATATAGATGCAAAAAGTAAAGATGCAAATAAAAGTAGATTGAAAGCTAATGTGATAAAAGATAGACCCGGGGGCCATAGGGTTCACTAGTGGCTTCTCTCAAGATAGCATAAGTATTATGGTGGGTGAACAAATTACTGTCGAGTAATTGATAGAAAAGCGAATAATTATGAGATTATCTAGGCATGATCATGTATATAGGTATCACGTCTGTGACAAGTAGACCGACTCCTTCCTGCATCTACTACTATTAATCCACACATCGACCGCTATCCCGCATGCATGTAGAGTATTAAGTTCATAAGAACAGAGTAACGCATTAAGAAAGATGACATGATGTAGAGGGAGAAACTCAAGCAATATGATATAAACCCCATCTTTTTATCCTCGATGGCAACTACACAATACGTGCCTTGCAACCCTTTCTGTCACTGGGTAAGGACACCGCAAGATTGAACCCAAAGCTAAGCACTTCTCCCATGGCAAGAAAGATCAATCTAGTAGGCCAAACCAAATTGATAATTCGAAAAGACTTGCAAAGATAACTCAATCATACATAAAAGAATTTAGAGGAGATTCAACTATTTCTCATAGATAAACTTGATCATAAACCCACAATTCATCGGTTCTCGACAAACACACCGCAAAAAGAGTTTACATCGAATAGATCTCCACAAGAGAGGGGGAGAACATTGTATTGAGATCCAAAAAGAGAGAAGAAGCCAACTAGCTAATAACTATGGACCCGAAGGTCTGTGGTATACTACTCACAACTCATCAGAGAGGCTATGGTGTTGATGTAGAAGCCCTCCATGGTCGATTCCCCCTCCGGTGGAGCGCCGACGAAGGCTCCAAGATGGGATGTCGCGGATACAGAAGGTTACGGCGGTGGAAATTGTGTTTCGGTTGCTCCCTGGATGTTTTCGGGGTACGTAGGTATATATAGGTGGAAGAAGTACGTCGGTGGCCACTCGAGGGGCCCAGGAGACAGGGGCGCGCCTAGGAGGGGTGGGCGCACCCTCCTATCTCCTGGCCGCCTCGTTTGTTGCTTGACTTGCACTCAAAGTTCTCTGGATCACGTTCGTTCCAAAAATCACGCTCCCGAAGGTTTCATTCCGTTTGGACTCCGTTTGATATTCCTTTTCTTCGAAATACTGAAATAGGCAAAAAAACAGCAATACGGGCTGGGCCTCCGGTTAGTAGGTTAGTCCCAAAAATGATATAAATGTGTAAAATAAAGCCCATAAACATCCAAAAGGGGTAATATAATAGCATGAAACAATCAAAAATTATAGATACGTTGGAGACGTATCATGCCGTATTAGGAACGTGTGCAATGCTTAGGCCAACTCTAGCGCACGACCCCAAACGGATGTCCGTTTTGCTCGGATTCTGTCCGTTTGGGGCGGCAATGGGGTAGCCCATGTCCGTTTAGGCCGTTGCCGTGTTGGTGTGCCCAACGCGCGGCTGCACCCCGAATCATGTCCGGGGTGGACATGATATTAAAAAATCGCAAAACTCAAATAAATGCCAAAAAACCAAATAATACGCAAATATAATGATAAAACATAATTAAACATTATAGTCTTCACGACCTCCACAATGCTCAGAACATAATTAACATAAAAACTAAACAAAATAGTCCGTCGATGTCATGCCCGTTGCCGTGCCCATAGATGTCGTTCCCGTCGTCGTCTCATGCGCCGTCGTTGTCGTCCTCGTTGCCAGTGAGGTCGATGTAGAGCAGCAACGTCCAGAGGTGGGACAGTGGTCCTTGGAAGGTGGCACGCGCATGCACCACCTCCCCACGTGGCGACGGCTCGTGCTCCGGTGATTGTGGCAGCGTGGGGCACCAACCGGCCCCCACGGTGTCGTCCATGTCCATGGCCGTGCACGACCAACTCCACCACTGACCCACCAGGCCTGGGTGGAATGCGGCGATGGGCTGCTCCTCCAGCACCTCAACCTTGACGTTCATCATCTCCAACCTGGTACTGCCATGTCGCCGGCCGCAGAGAGAGCCAGCATGGTGTCTAGGCCCTCCCATTGGTGCTCATTATGCGTGTTCATGGAGTCTTCCATGACATATTGAATGAGCAGGGCCTCCTCCTCCTCTTTCATGCGAGGTGGTGGTGGCGATGGAGAGGGCGAAGGAGACGGCATGAGTGTGATATCACGCACCCGCGTACGCCCACGCACCTGGGGAGGGCTCGGAGCACGCGCTCGGTGCTCTACATGTGGCCGCCGCGGGCCCGATGAGCTACCAGTAAAGTACGATGCGCGCCTGGTGGCGTGCTCGTCTCGAAACCAAGTGTCCCACAGTGCGAAGTCGACGGAGTACCTGGGGTCGTAGTACAGGTCGTTGGGCAGGGGGCGGCGGCGGTCGGTCTCCTCGTGGCGGGCACGGCCGCTCATCGGGATCAGCACCCGATCCGCGGATAGATGCCAGTTATTGGGCAGGTGAACGTCGCTCCAGGGGAGCGGCACCCTGGTTTCCCAATAACGCCGACAAACATCCGCGTGGATGTAGTGCCGATCGCGCATGCCGGTGGCCGAAAGGGCAATGATGAATGCGGGAGGTGTGGGGGCCCTTCATGGGGGTGGTGCGGGCTCTGAGCTGGCGGTGCGGCGGCGGCCGGAGGACGAACCAGCCTCGCGGTCATGCGCCCCCTTGTGGTCGGTGCTCCACCACACCATGGCTGCCGGCGGCTAGCGAGCTCGAGGAAGGGGATGGGAGAACTAGGGTTTGGGTGTCGGGTTTCGAGGAGGCAACAGGACCGGAGTGGGAGCCTTGACTGTGATCGGTCGACGGCTTCCCACTAATTAAGAAGGACGCCGACCGCTTGCCTCGGCGGATGACGGGTGGGGCCGACCGTGCATGCGCGGCTAATTTAGTCGGTGGGAGGTAGGTGGTCTCCTGCCACGCAGCCCCGACGCGGACGAGAGACGCTTTGTTTGTTGTCCGCCTCGATCCAAACCGGACGCATGTTTGCGTTGGAAATGGGCCGGGCCGGACACAAAACAAACAAGATGGGTCCATGCCGTCCTGCGCTGGGCCGTGAGGTTTGTTTGTTTTGCCCCAAACGGATAGGGCCGGACGGGATGGGGTCGTGCATTGGAGTTGACCTTAGCTACTCACCATCAATCAGTCTAGTTGCGTCTTCTAGTGTAGAGGTAGGGCAATGACGAGACAGTGTACGTCAATCACAAGCCTCGCACGGAAGACTGCCTGTAGACCCCGTGTTTGTTTCGCTCCGATTAAAGTATTGCTACAAGCAATCCATGATGATGGTATTATGGTGACCCAGAAACCTACTCTGTTGTGTTATAATTGTTAATTCCGCAGGTCACCTGTCTCTCCCTTACCGTCAACCACACGGTTGTTGTCTCTGACCTGAAGAAAAGGCAGAAGGCCCATAGAACCGGGTCTGCATGCAACATTGTCTTACCTGACCCTCTTAGGGCATGTACAATGGTGTACCATCAGTCGTTGTAACTCTAGCCACGTAGAAAAATAAGTGACATGGGGGAGAGAGAAAGAGAAAACTGACCGGTCCGTCTACATAAATAACAACAGTAACGACATATTTCCCATTATATGTACATGCATATCGTGCTCCCCTTCTCTGGTGAACGATCAGATTGAGCATGCTTTCTTCTGCACTTGCTAGTCCTCCAATTCTCTTTCTCCACCACACTTCTCAGTCCAATCAGGATGTGTTCGACGTGTCTCTTTACCTCTTGAGAATGGGGCACCAATCGACGCGGATCTCTGCGCTGTCGCCGCTGGAGCCTCAGCAAGCCACCACAGCCGAGCATGCAACCGCCATTCTGTACTCCACAATGGATGTTTCCTTGACTCAAGATCTCCTGGCGGACAAGCAACCATTGAACGATGCGGCTGCTGACTCCGAATATGCTTAATTAGTCAAGTGCTATCAGATTTGGTGCAAACACACGACATATCACAAAGAAATCAACTCAGTTAATTAGCTTGATTTACAGGTAGTTGGAGAGTTAGATCCAGCCAAACAGTCGCCCAGTTGTACGTTTTGTCTATGTAGTGATCTATAGGTGACATGGACCCATGGTCCAGACGGTGGCCGACTGAACCAATGTGCATGCCCTTATTCGGCCATGATATCCGGGTGCCTTTATGCATGCGGCCTGTCCAGCTGTGTGTCCGTCTGCCGTACGGCTTGGTCGCTCGGGTTGGACCACACTGTCGGATTTCGGGTTCCAGCAGACCCTTGAGGTTTGAACTCTGGGGTGCGCGCAGAGATCACTCCTCTATCAACTCACGTCTCGTCGCCTCGCAAAGGATCTAGACTACACGAAGAACAACACAAGAGATGCAAGGTTTATACTGGTTCAGGCCACCATTGTGGTGTAATACCCTACTCTAGTGTGTGGTGTGTGGATTGCCTCAGGGGCTGATGATGAACAATACAAAGGAAGAACTGCCTCGCGAGGGGAGGAGTTCTTGTGTTGGTGGTTCTAGTTAAGGTTCTATTGGTCGATCCCCTGCCTTGAGAATGACTAGTCCTATTTATAGAGCGAGGCCTTGGTCCTCTTCCCAAATATTGAGCGGGAAGGGCGCCAACAATTGGCCATTTTGAAGGGGAACATCTAGTACACTTATCCTGACTAAAATTGGTCCTCGCCTGCCAAAGGCTGTGATGATGACGCCGTCTTGGGCTCCATGATGACCTCCATCCTACCGTTCTGCTGGTCATGCTCTTGTTCCACCAAAATGGTAGCCTTTGCTTGATACCTTGGCCTGTGCTTGCCCTGAGGGAGTCCCGGATTAGGGGGTGTCCGGATAGCCGGACTATATACTTTGTCCGGACTCCTGGACTATGAAGATACAAGATTGAAGACTTCGTCCCGTGTCCGGATGGGACTTTCCTTGGCGTGGAAGGCAAGCTTGGCGATACGGATATGTAGATCTCCTTCCATTGTAACCGACTCTGTGTAACCCTAGCCCTCTCCGGTGTCTATATAAACCAGAGGGTTTTAGTCCGTAGGACGAACAACAATCATACCACAGGCTAGCTTTTAGGGTTTAGCCTCTCTGATCTCGTGGTAAATCTACTCTTGTACTACCCATATCATGAATATTAATCAAGCAGGAGTAGGGTTTTACCTCCATCGAGAGGGCCCGAACCTGGGTAAAACATCGTGTCCCTTGTCTCCTGTTACCATCCGCCTAGACGCACAGTTCGGGACCCCCTACCCGAGATCCGCCGGTTTTGACACTGACATTGGTGCTTTCATTCAGAGTTCCATTGTGCCGTCGCCATCAGGAAGGATGCCTCATCCCGTCTTTAAAAACGGCGCTGTCGCTAAAGGAGCTTTGGCTATCGGCCAAACTCTTCGGCTAGGCGGTTTTCTTATAACCGCCTGTTCGGCCGCCGCGTCGATGATGACTTCTCGGGTCATCGAAAGCTATCTCCACGTCAACACGGAACTCGCCGAGTAGTTAGATCCGATGGAGCTCTCTTCCTTAAATGAGCTCTTGGATCGCATCGCCGCCCTGGGAGTCGCTACAGACTATGATCAGATTGGGCTTAAACCCGATTTGAGAGATATTAACTCTCCCCAGGTCAACCGCCACGTCACGGTGGTGGAGGAACAATGCGGCAAGTCTTCATCTATCTTAAGGACTAGTTATGTCCGGATTCCCGATCTCTCCAAGCCAGATACCTGAGGAGGGGAGGACGTCGCTCAAGCCCTGAACCTAAAGTCAGGCAGCGGGCTAGATTCATCGGACAACATCCAAGAACCCAAGCTTCCGAGTTCGGAAACTCCTTGGCCCCTGAGTCTCAGATTGGGCGAGGTTTCGGATTTAACTCCACCCGCCCACCCAAATATAAGGGATCTATCCTAAATTTGGAAAGAGCCCGTAGAAACAGTACACCATTACTGGGCCAGATTCCTCCTGGTTATGAACAGGATAGATGACTGCCACGAGGAGGATGCAGTTTCATTCTTCTGCAATAATTGCATGGACAACGGAATCCTCAATGCCATAAGTCGCCGTGAAATTACACGCTTCACCGACTTGGCATCCAGAGTACGAAAGTACTGTGCGATGGAAAGCGCCCGGAAAACCGAAATAAAATTTTGGGACAATCCGGCCCTGAATACAACCCCAGTCCGAAATAAAAGGGTGCATTATCGCCATGCACCTAGGCTAAACACCAAAAAGCAAAAACCCTCTATAGGGTATGGAACCGTACTGGAGGGATGCTCAATGGACCCTGTAAAATTCATAGTACAGAGGGCGCCACACCAACTCATAGCCTTAGAGCATGTTGGATACTCCGGCAGGTGGCCAGAAGTGGCGAGGAGCTTCTAACTCTAGAATCCGCAGAGCACCAGCCCAGGGATACCAGTACGGTATCAACAGTCTTCGAGACTTTCGCACCAAATAATATGCAGAAACGAACACTCCGCAGCCTTACCGAAGTCTACCAAGTAGCAACAATAAACCCATGGAGTGACACGGCTGTTACCTTTAATGCCAGTGATGAACCTAAATTCCGAACAGCCCGAGCACCAGCCGCATTGGTCCTTAGTCCAATAGTGGACGGCTTTCGACTTACCAAGGTACTCATGGACGGTGGCAGCGGATTGAACCTCATTTATGAGGAAACCCTTCGAAAAATGGAAATAGACTAGAGCCGCATTGAGCGAAGCAACACAACCTTTAGAGGAATAATCCCCAGTCGGGAAGCATGCTGTACAGGAAAAATCACACTGGATGTGGTGTTCGGCACGCCGGATAATTACAGGTCCGAGGAGGTCACGTTTCAAGTGGCCCCATTCAACAGCGGATACCACGCTCCATCGGGGCGAGAGGCATTCACAATTTTTCAAGCTATACCCCATTACGGATACATGAAGCTCAAAATGCCCAGATCCAACGGAATCATCACTCTTGCTAGTGACCCGGACATAGCACTCCATGCTGAAAACGAGATAGCTGCACTGGCCCTTGAGGCACTATCCGAAGCCCTAGCGGCTGAAGAACTGACTACGCTGCGCTCCACGGTGAACAGGGACGACGTGATACTCGATAAAAGATCCAAGTCAACCTCCTTTAAACCGGCGGACGAAATAGTCAAATTCCAAGTCCATCCAATGGACCCTACAAAACGGCCTCCATCAGGGCGCAATTAAACCCCGATGTAGACGCCGCACTACGAGAATTCCTACGCGAAAATTGGGACATTTTTGCCTGGCACCCTTCAGACATGCCAGGAATCCAACGCAGGCTGGCCGAGCACAGCCTAAACATCCTAAAAGGATTCAAGCCTGTCAAGTAGGCTCTTCGGCGTTTCTCTGAACCTAAGAGACAAGCCTTGGGAGAGGAGCTAGCCAAACTACTGAAGGCCGGATTCATCAGAGATATAAAACATCCGACTGGCTAGCAAACCTGGTGATGGTACCAAAGAAGGACAAATCCTGGCGCCTGTGCATCGATTTCAAGGACCTCAACAAGGCTTGCCCAAAGGATCCCTTCCCCATCCCCCGCATCGATCAAATTATCGACGCCACCGCAGGACACGATTCATTGTGTTTCCTCGACGCATACTCCGGCTACCATCAAATTAAGATGGCAGAGCCAGACCAAGCCGCAACGGCATTCATCACCCCATACGGCCCATTCTGCTTCAACACAATGCCCTTCGGGCTCAAAAATGCCAGCGCAACATATCAGCGCATGATTCAGACATGTCTGGCAAACCAGATCAGCAAAATAGTGGAAGCATACGTAGATGACGTGGTCATCAAAACCAAGCATGTCGAAACTCTAGTAGACGACTTCAGGCTCACATTCGATAACATCCATGCATATGACATCAAGCTTAACCCGGAAAAATGGGTTTTTGGCGTACCAGCCAGAAAGCTCTTGGGCTTCATTATATCCGGTAGAGGAATTGAAGCAAACCCAGCCAAGATCCGAGCTCTGTCATAATTGGATATTCCAAAGGATCTCAAACAAATACAAAAATTGACTGGATGCATGGCGGCTCTAAGCCGCTTCATCTCCCGCTTGGGAGAAAAGGCATTACCCCTTTACCGCCTCCTCCGGCGCACTGAACACTTCGAGTGGACGGACGCTGCCAAGGCCGGATTCAAAGAAATAAAAGCCATATTGGCAACAAACCCGGTCCTGGCCACGCCTAACATCGGCGAACCAATGCTATTATACATTGCAGCAACTCATCATGTTGTAAGCGCAGTGCTCGTCCTCGAACGAGAAAAGGACGGACACAAATTCCCCCTTCAAAAACCAGTTTACTACATGTCCACTGTCCTCACTCCATGCAAGTCACGGTACCCGCATTATCAAAAGATAGCGTACGCGGTGTTTATGGCATCCCGGAAGCTACGACACTATTTTCAAGAGTGTTCGATAACAGTAGCCTCCGAAGTACCTCTTAACGATATTATAAACAACCGCGACGCGACGGGCCAGATTGCCAAATGGGCCATTGAGCTCCTCCCGTTCGACATAACCTATAAGCCACAATGAGCTATCAAGTCGGAAGTTTTGGCCGACTTTGTCACCGAATGGACTGAAGCCGAACTCCCTAAAGAGTGCGGCACATATTCCAACTGGATCATGCACTTCGACGGCTCCAAAATGTTAGCGGGTCTGGGGGCTGGCGTTGTTCTGAAGTCCCCAACAGGAGATACAGTTCAATATGTACTCCAGATAATGTATACGGACTCTAACAATGCAGCCAAATACGAGGCCCTTCTACATGGTCTCCGGATGGCAGTCTCCATGGGCATCCAACGCCTAGAGGTGCGTGGGGATTCGAACCTCGTGATATCCCAAATAAATGAAGACTTTGATGCCAAGGATCCGAAAATGGCAGCTTATCGCAACGCCGTCCTAAAAATGTCAGCTCAGTTCGAGGGGCTCGAATTTCACCATATAGCCCGGGAAAACAATCAGGCAACAGACGTCTTGGCACGCATCGGCGCAACGCGGGATGCAGTCCCCCCAACATTTTCTTGGAGAGGCTATTCAAGCCATCCGTATCATGGGAAGGGGAATCCGGAAATAACAGCCCAGACCCAGCCGCACTGCCCGACACCAAACATTCTGACGCAATGGGAGGCTAAGCCAACGAAGTAACATCCTCAGCCCACGTAATAATGGCAGTCATTGCCCCATGGACAGAACCATTCCCAGCCTACCTAACTAGACAGGAACTTCCCAAGGACCAAAACGAGGCACGCTGCATAGTGCGGCGATCTAAAGCCTATAAAGTCCATGAAGGAGAGCTTTATAAGAAAAGCACCACCGGAGTCCTTCAAAGGTGTATCTCCGAAGAAGAAGGGCGGAATCTTCTGGCTGAAATTCATGCCAGACTCGGCGGGCACCACGCCACAGCCCGGGCCCTTGTAAGCAAGGCCTTCCGTACATGATTTTATTGGCCGATGGCCCGGGCAGATGCTCAGGACTTAGTCCAACGATGCGTCAGTTGCCAACTCTTTGCTAACCAAAGCCATATGCCACCCACCGCCCTCCAAACTATACCCATCACCTGGCCCTTTGCGGTCTGGGGGCTTGACATGGTTGGACCCCTTAAAGGAGGAACCCACAAGCAAAAATACCTACTGGTCATGGTGGACAAATTCACCAAATGGATAGAGGCCAAGCCTGTTAAGACGGCCGAATCTGGACCGGTGATAGACTTCATATCAGGGGTCGTACACCGTTACAGCGTCCCCCACAGCATCATCACTGATAACGGCACGAACTTTACGGCCGACAAGGTAAATCTCTGGTGCAAATACATGGGCATCAAGCTCGACTACGCTTCAGTCTATCACCCACAAACTAACGGTCAAGTCGAGCGAGCAAATGGTCTAATCATGAGCGGCATCAAACCCAGATTAGTGCGGTCCCTCAAGGAATCTAACACACACTGGGTAGAGGAGCTCGACTCCATACTCTGGGGGCTGCGGACCACGACGAATCGCACTACCGGATTCACACCATTCTTTATGGTATACGGCGCAGAGGCAGTTCTGCCCTACGACATAATTCATGACTCACCTCGCGTGTGCATGTATGAAGAAAGAGAAGCCAAAATCGATTGGCAGGACAGTTTGGATGCCTTGGAGGAGGAACGCGACGTGGCAAAAGCCCATTCCGCATTCTATCAACAGCAGGCTCGAAGATATCAAAGCAGAGAAGTACGGGCCAAAACATACGATGTTGGCGAGTTAGTTCTACGCCTGCCGGACAAGAAAAAGGACAAACTCAAGCCCAAATGGGAAGGTCCCTTAATAATTGACCAAGTCCTGACTGGTGGAGCGTACCATCTGCAAGATGCATCGGATAACCGACTCGAGCCGAACCCACGAAACGCAGCCCGTCTACGAAGATTCTACGCCTAGCACCGGACTCTGTGTTCGTCTCCTTCCTCTGTCTATTTTTTACACATTAGTTGTCTTATATTTCTCTCCTTCTCCCTCCTTTTCTCTTACACCCTTTAAGGGCTCGTTTGCGCCTTGTTCGCACACAATTGACGTGCAATCCACGCTCATAATACCTGGGGGCTTCTCTAAAAGAAGCTTGTTTCTACGGGCCTCATGCCCAACACATGTGTCGCACTTCCGCATGTACCTTTTATTCACCATTATATGCATCGATATGACTTAAGTTTTGGCCAAGCTGGGTTGCCTGGCTCCTGTGCTTACCCCTACGTTCCCGATTGTTCGGCTAGGCGGTAAAGGGAGCACCTCTGTGATTGTTACTGCCGGGTCAGCCGGATGTGTACCTCAGACTGGGTGAAGCCGAAAGCTAGCGTTCTTAAGGGAATATTCGGTCGGTGAACTAAAAGATGATTTCTCACTCGTTTATTTATCCGCCCCTAGATGTTTTTCTGCTTTTTTCGTAGTCCAGACATGCACTTTAGGGCATGCCTCCCAGGGAACGGAACCCCTAACGGAACTATTCTCCCTGGAAGATGTTTCTTACTAACCATGTAATATAACATAACTAGTTGGGCACTTGTCTGTTCAAGCACTAATGACCCCTACGCCTGGTCTCCATGCATGCCCTGGTTCTTACATAACCGAGAGGGTATTCGGACACACTCCGGACTATCGGGTCCCGAGTTTGAAGCGAAAAGGTCCGCCATGACAAACGATCTACAATCCGGCTAGAAGGCATATTACATGTCATCTTAAATTACATAGTCAATTTGACTGGGTATATTCCTCTTCAATACCATCCAACAGGCTGTCTAGTTTACAGTCATGTTGGGAATATTTGGCGGCCAACTCTACATGGCCGTACACTAAACTCACAGGGTTCTCCTTCCCATCAGGCCCTACAGGTCCGACCTCGGCCATGTGGTTTGGGTCAGCCTTCGTGTACCGCGTCTTCACCATGGCCCAGGCCTCCCTCGCGCCTTGACGGCAGGTCGATATCTTCCATAATTGGAAGCGCCACTGCGCTCCCTTCAGCTTCTCTGCAAGCTCTCCAAGGCCTTCAGGCATGGAGACGGATGGCCACAAGGCCTGGGCGACGCCTTGCATCACCTGCCGAACTCGTTCGTGCAGTTGTGAGAGCTTGGGAAGAAGGTCACCCATAGATCCGGGCATTTCCTCTGCAAGTCGACCTGTCAGCATACCTACAGACATAACTCTGTCAATCGACTTCCTCCCTGAACTCTTTTTTGAAGTTCGTTCAAGCACTTACTAAAAATGTCGCGTCGAAGCCGCCGATTCTCCTTCATGGAGTCTGATAGCTGAGTACGAACATCTTTAGTTCCTCACCCAGCTGGGTTTTGGCATCTTGGAGCTTATTCTTCTCTTGCCTCACCCTCGTAAGCACGCTCTCACCGGCCTTTAACCGGCGCAAGAGTTGTTGTTTGTCCGGAACCACTCCGGCGCCATCTGCAATGTTATTGTCAGATTTTCATGCACGCCGCACTTTTCAACATACTTATCTTTCGAAGCACATATTACCAGAGGGGGTCTCCTTGGCCTCCCCCACCACGGCTAGTGCGGCCTCAAGTTGGGCTTTGCACTCTTCCAGCTCCTGGGACAGTTGGGTATTATTTTCTGTAAGATCCTTCATAACAAATGATCCTTAAATCAGTTATTCTAACTGTTTCAAGTCTTGGGGGCTACTGACATATATAACCATCAAATTTTCTCACCCGTATGTCTTTTACATACTGCTTTGTGGCTCTGGCTAGACCATTTTGAGCGGCACGGAGATACGCATCTCCCGTATTGAAGGCATCCAATGCCTCTTGGGAGAAACAAGCGTCACGAAGAACCGTCCGGCGACGCCTGTGGTTCATGGCACTCTCCACCTCAGAATTGGTGGTAGACAGCCCGTCCGCATCCTCTGTCGGAGGAGCGTCCGATGCGCGCCTTGTGTTCACCTCCGCTTCCGGACCCGGCCTTGGAGCCTGGCTGGTGGAGGCGCGATTGGCAACCTCTCCGGATATAGTCCGGCGAGCGCTCTTTTTCCTGAAGAGAGCACGAGCGTTAGTATGCCTTGAGGGAATAAACCCTGGGAATAAAATGGCACGCCATACCGCTGCGCCGGCATCTCAATACGGATCGCATTTCTTTTTAGCCTGCTGGTCCTTGATGCCCCTTGTTGGCTAGCTGCCGCAGGCTCGGCCCTCCGCCTCAAGGACTTCCCCTGCAAAAACGCCATTGGTATGCGGTGATAAAAAATAAGCACGGATGGATTATCTTAAGAGTACTGGGACTTCGGTCTTGATTACTTGTGAGGCTGGAAGTAGTCCGGGATAATCTACCGTAATGGCCACTAAGGTGTCCTTGCTCAATTGATGAAACACCCCATCAATCAGCTCCACACATAAGTCCGGGTCCTCTTGGGAGTCCGGGTCGAAGGACCGTTCCGGGTCCTCGGGTTGTGGAGGAGGGCTGTTTATCTCCTTTACAGCCTGGCGTAGCTCCTGCGTTGAAATTGCTAGACTAAATACTTAACTATGTGAATATGAAACGGATGGGCGAGTGAAAGTGTTCGCTTACCCAGCTTGGAGGATTGTACATAGAAAATCCGCCCTGTGGGTTGACACGGAGGAATTCCTCCTCTTCTCCCTTGTACAAAGCGGACAAGATCTTTATTAGAGCGGCCGCCGATTCCAGCCCCTTACGGCCGCACCGGGTGGCGTCGTCCTCCCCGTTGAAATCCCACATGGGGTGGCCTCTGTACTTAAGCGGCTGCGCCCTCCGCATAATGCATGTGGCCATGACCTCGATCATGGTCAGTCCGGAATGACCTAACAACCTTATCCGGTTCATCAGGTAAAGGACGTCCTTGTCATTTTCCTTCTGAGGGCTCCATGGACGCCAGCTTAGGCGCTTCTTCAAAGGAGCATTATCGAACTCAGGGAGGCCGATCCGAACAGGGTCTGGCAGGGGGACGTCTTCTATATAAAACCATTCTGAAGGCCAGTCTTCGGACGCCTTCTTTGGAGTTCCGGATACATATCCGGTCCCGCGATGCGCCATAGTTCGGCTCCGCCCACTTGATATATCGACCCCTCCTAAGAACGGGGCACAAGGCAGAACAGCTTCTTCCACAGCACGAAATGAGCCTCGATGCCGAAAAATAGCTCGCAAAGGGCCACGAAGCCCGCAATATGCGGTATGGAGGCAGGCGTAAGGTTGTGCAACTGGAGGCCATAGAACTCCAGGAGCCCCCGGAGAAACGGATGAATTGGAAATCCAAGCCCTCTTATCAAATAAGGGACAAGGCATACCCGCTCTCCTTTGGAGGGATTGGGGACGCTCTCCGCTTGCTCTCCACCATTATAGGTGGCAAGCCCGGCTCGAACCGGGACCATGTAGGCCGGGGGGAGAAGCCCCTTGGCTTGGAGTGCCACTAGCTCGCTGTGCGGGACGGAGCATCTCTCCCAATCTCCAGGCTGAGGGCTGGGGGGCAAGAGGAGGAGCTGCGTCGACTGGCCATGATGGAATGGATCTCTGTCGAATGCGCTCCGATGAATGCTCGCGGAGGGAAGATGGTGTGATTTGGATCTAAATCCCCGTCTCTTTTATGGGCGGCTCATTTACGCAGCTAGGGGGTAAATGAAAAAATTCCATGGCTTTTCGCATTCGTTTGACACGTGGAAGATGGCCATTATAGGGCACAGAAGCCAAGGAGCGCAACATGCACCAGAAGCCGGACACTATTCGACGGGTATATGGAATTTGGAGAAGAACCCGCCTTGCAATGTCGAAGACAAATTTGCATGCCGGACTCATCGTCATTGAAGCCTGGTTCGGGGGCTACTGAGGGAGTCCCGGATTAGGGGGTGTCCGGATAGCCAGACTATATACTTTGGCGGACTCCTGGACTATGAAGATACAAGATTGAAGACTTCGTCCCGTGTCCGGATGGGACTTTCCTTGGCGTGGAAGGCAAGCTTGGCGATACGGATATGTAGATCTCCTCACATTATAACCGAGTCTGTGTAACCCTAGCCCTGTCCGGTGTCTATATAAACCGGAGGTTTTTAGTCCGTAGGACGAACAACAATCATACCACAGGCTAGCTTCTAGGGTTTAGCCTCTCTGATCTCGTGGTAGATCTACTCTTGTACTACCCATATCATCAATATTAATCAAGCAGGAGTAGGGTTTTACCTCCATCAAGAGGGCCCGAACCTGGGTAAAAACATCGTGTCCCTTGTCTCCTGTTACCATCCGCCTAGACGCACAGTTCGGGACCCCTTACCCGAGATCCGCCGGTTTTGACACCGACATGCCCCCTTTGCACCGAAGGGGAAACAAGGACGCTGCGCAGGCCAGCGCCCGCCTGGCACCCACCTGACTTCGGTCGTCATGGCTTGCATCACGGCACCTCGTGAGGTACCCCGCCTTGATCTCTCCGCCTCCTCACGAGCTAGCCTGCCGAGGCTGCGCCTGAGGAAGCTTCCTGTCGTCCGCCCCGCGAGGCTTAGCCCCTTGCGAGGGTCTTGAGCTTGTGTTGACGAAGATGGGTCGTACTGGGCCACTCCTTGATCCACGCTGCAGGCCGCAGGCAGGCAAGTCTGGGTACCCTCGTTCCCAGAACGCCGACAGTAGCCCCCGGGCCTAAGGCGCGCCCGTACTTGGCTTAGCAGAGAAGCGAAAGGGCAAGTGCGAAGCGCCGCGGGCCCCAACAGCCTACGGCCTAGGGCGCCACGTGGCGGTTGATTGGACGTGGGCGTCCCCGTTTCCCCACACCCCTCATTACACGCCCGGCTAGGCGGACCGATGGTTGCACACAGTCATTCCCCTTTTTGCCGTTCGCGCATCTCCTGTTCTTCCTCCCCCTTGAGCTCCAACCTCTGCTTCCAATCCAATCTCGAAGTCTTCCCCCTTCCCGTCACCATGGCGCCAACGAAGAAGGAGAGGGGGAAGAAGCCCGCGCCCTCATCCCGCTTGCTCCCGGCGGTGGCCCCCGCCGTTGAGAGGTCCATCATAGTCAATCCCGAAGCCTTGAACAAGGTCTGCTCCGCCCTTGCCATCATCTTCAACGAATGCGGCAGGACCACGGTCTGGCCCGCGTCCCATGCCTCCTTTGATAGGGTCATCACGGAGGTCTGGTTCTTCGCCGATGCCCTGTGGGCGGGTCTGGTTCCCCCCTTTTCCGCTTTCTTCAATGCGGTGCACTCCCATTATCAGATCCACATGATGCACCTCGGGCCTGAGTCCATCACCCTCCTGGTTGTCTTCGCTTTTGTTTGCGAGGCAATGGTGGGCATTCCTCCTTCAGTTGCCCTGCTGCGCCATTTCTTCTGTATGCGCCTGAGCGAACCCACTCAATGCTTGGGGTGTGTGAGCTTCCTCGCTGTGTCGGAGACGGCTGCTTCAGGGATCGATTTCGGCCTTCCTCCTCCTGCGGCCAGGTTCAAAGAGCGGTGGCTGTACGTGGATGTCGGAGTACCTAGCCCCCTGCTCTCGCACCAAACCTTGCCTGCTGTTCCCAACTCGGGCTGGGATCATGAGACACTCGTGAGCCCCCGGCTTGCCTTCGTCTGGCGCCGCTTCCAGAGTCTGAGGGCGCTCGATGTGACGGTGCCCAAGGTGGTGAAGGAGTTCCTCCAGTGTTGCATTGCCCCTCTCCAGCGACACTCTCGTCGGATGTGGGACTTTGCAGGGCACAAGGACCGCATGCGGCTTCAAGAGGAGGACCTGGCGCCTGAAGCGCTGAGGACAGTGCTCAAGGTCCTGACTGGTGATCCTTCCCCAGGCAACCTTCGACACGGTGGTGCCCTTTTGTATCTCTGCTCGGGCAGGGACGATTTTGTGAGGTAGATGCCTAGCTTTGACGAGTGGGGGCGACGCCCTGGCTAGCCTCACGGGGCCCCGCGAGAATCCCGTCATTGTGATTGCCTTTCCAGTCGCCCCAAGCGGCTCTGTCTCAGGTGATGGAGCAGGGAAACGAGAACCGTCGGGAGCCGAAGGGGGTGGTATCGAGAGGCTGACGCTGCGCAGAGCCCCAAAGGTGGCATCTCCCGAAGCATGTTTGGGAGCAGCGGCAAGCAAGGAGTCACGGCCTTCGGCTCCTGAGGTGGGGGCTTCTGAGGCCCCGGCCGTTGCCCACGAGGCGGCGCCTGGTGGCGTTCTCTAGGCCGATTCCCCTTGCGCTGATCACCCTGACGCCTCCTCCATGCCAAAGGCGGACCCTTGCGTCGAGCGCCTAGGCCGCTTCCGCCTAGACTTCGAGGCCCTCCGAAAGAGGAAGGAAGCATTGGGTGGTGATGATTACCCCTGCCGTCTATTGAAGCGCAAGAAGTACTTTGCCATCGACTAGTAAGTCTCCTCCTTTCTTGGTCCCTTACTTTCCTGTTGCTTTAGCTGACCATTGACTTTCAGGTCCCTTCCTGCTGAGTTCATGGAGGCGGCTGAGGAGCTACCTCCTCAAGCTTCGCCCTCTTCACCGATTTTGAGCGCCCCGAGCTCGAGTACCGCTCTTGCCATGGGGCTGGTCGGAGAAGTGAGCCATCCAGCGGAGTGTCTTGATCCTGCACGCTTCATGCCCCTCCTTCGCGAGCTCCCCTAGGGCACAGC
This sequence comes from Triticum aestivum, assembly GCF_018294505.1. NCBI lineage: Eukaryota > Viridiplantae > Streptophyta > Magnoliopsida > Poales > Poaceae > Triticum > Triticum aestivum. Next base: position 629,610,161 of record NC_057801.1, read on the forward strand.
CAGCCTGCCCCGAGCTCCTCCCTTGGTCGTGAATGGTGACTGGCTGAGGTCGGTCCTGAGTTCCTCTTCTGGGAGTGGACCAGCGCCAGGTTAGATTCCTGGCGGGGTCTGATCGGCGATCGCTGGGGCGCCAGCCCCCAGCCCCTCACGGGAAGGGGGCACGCCGCCTCAGGACCCTCTGCATTCGCCAGCGGTGGAGGATGACACCAGAGACGTGCTCGGGCATGCTCGGGAGCGCCGCGCCCTTCGCCAAGAGTTTCTTTAGAGGGCAGCTGATGCAGTGAGCCAGCTTGGCGTGGAGCTTGCCGGCGAGGACGCGCGCCTTGAGGCCAAAGGCCTGCGCCTTGCTGAGGAGAGGCGCAAGCTGAAGGTAGCCGTCTCCCTTGCGTGTCATCAGCGTGACCTTGACAACGCGAAGGCCGAAGCATCGCTGGCGGCTTCACAGGAGGCCTGCTCCCAAGTCGTCAAGGAGGCTCGGGAGGCAGACCGACGGTGCAAGGCTGCAGAAGAGCGCGCGTGGGAGCTCCAAGCCTGGAGCAACTCTCTAGAGTAGCAAGTGTAGCTGCGTCAGGCGGCCCTTGTGTCGCTGAAGGGGGCTTCCGTCGACGAGGCGGAGCTCCAGAGGCGCGAGGAGGCGCTGACGCTGGAGGCTGCTGAGCGCTCCCTTGACCTTGAGCAGTTGGAGACGAGGGAGCGCCTGGTGACTCAGGCGGAGGATACCATCGCCGCGCGGGAAGCCCGAGTCCAAGAGGAGGTTGACCGTCGCGTGGTGGAGGCTCGCTCGGATCTTGAATGCGAGTACGGAGGAAGGCTGGAGCTTATCAGGGCCGAAGCAGAAGGCAGGACCGCCACCCTTAGGTCCAAGCTGAATGAAGTGACGCGGCATGCAGACGCCTCCGCAACCGCCCTTGATGTAGCGCAGGAGGGGCTGGCTTCTTCCTGCACCGAGCTGCTTCTTCTCCAACAGAGGGTTGATGGCACCGAGGCCGTTGCGCGGCGGAATGAGGATGAGATCCGCCAGCAGTAGACCTTGGAGCATGAGCATGGCCCCATGCTCCGAAGGCTCAGGGAAAGGTCCAACGCCGCCCTGGGTAACATCTGCGAGGTGGCCATCGCAGAGCCTCGCGTGATCAACTATGTTGGCAATCTCCGGTTCTTCACAGACGTGGCGACGCAGTTGGAGACTCGGTCGGGCAGGGCTGAGAGGCTCGTTGAGGAGAGGAGCCGTGCCCTGCTTGGACGTGCTTTCTCTCGCGTCTTCAGTTATCTTCAGGATAGGGACCCCCACTTTAATTTTGACGCCGCCATCACACCGGTGCCCGTGGCCATCCGGGGCGATCTGGCGCAGTGGGTGGAAGACAACGTGGACGCCCTTGTTAGGGCCTTCACCGCTGATGACGATGGCATGGTCATGGCTTCCGATGAAGGCGGCGTGGTGAACGATCCGGATGCCGATGATGGCGACGGCGTGGGTGATGGTGAGGCCAGCAACGCCTGTGATGACTCCGGAGGTGCCCCTGAAGATGCATTGGAGGATTTGTCTAATTGATCGCACGTCTCCTCCGCTATTTATCCTGCATGAAAAAAGTCGGGCTTGGCCCTGAAGGTTGTAAGAGCATTTTTGGAGGGGGAGCCCCTCGTGTAAAGGTTTGCTGTTGGCATCCTTGTAGACATAATGCCGCATGCACGCTTATGCTGAGCCATTGGCCCTGCGATGGGGCAGTTGACTTGTTTACCTTTGGCCTGGACGGGTCCTGAGCGATCTTGCGGGGGTCGCAGTGCCCCAAGTGTCTCCTGAGTGGACCCACTGATCCTGTGATGAGAACCTCCTAAGAGGGCAAAGTGACAGCAGTCCGGGCTGCATACGTGCCTGGCCTGGCCCGACTCGCGAGGGGCTCACGAGGGGAGGCAGCTGATGCTGATTGGACGCAAAGCAGCAACTAGAACGCGAGAGATTGCTTGAACGAGACTAAACACCCCTTCCCCAAACACACGCAAGTCTCAAGCTCAAATCCAACTTAACTTCAAACCGAGGAAACTCGACAACCAAGAGAAAGGCAAAAAAGCGAAAGAGCAGCGTCCGGCACCTAGTCTAGTCTTCGACGTCTTCTCACCAACCCGGAGCTAAGTGCTGCCACTAGGCGTACGCGGGAGCCCCCGAGGCCCGAGGGCGGCTCTCCAGAGACTCTAGGGTGTGTACAACCCCACTCATTATTACATGAGAGTGTCACGGGGCGGCGAGCTTCACATGCACTGGGCCTTCTTCACAGGTACCAGCCTTGCTTCATATCGCCAGACGAGGGCCCCGCCTTGCGCCGCACTCTATCGCCAAAGACGACGGCTGGAGATCGAGGATGCCGCCGATGGGATAGAGCGGTCGCCAGTGGTTCCCCTGACGACCACGGGTCCTCTGTCAGGGGCAGGCCCTGGGGCACCTCCCCGGTAGAGGGCCTACCTCCTAAGGACACCTTGCTCCGAGCGCCGTGGGGGTGAGGCCGGATCTCGACCCCTCTCCCGCAGCCCCCGGTGCCCTCCTCCTGAGGGGTAGGAAGCTGCTGGATTGGGGCAGCCATCTGCCGCGGCGACCTGTACCTCCCGTGACCCATGGTTAGCGTAAGCTTGCTCCTGAGGAATTAGCGGTACCCGATAGTTGCTGCCACCAGCGCGGTCGTCGAGGCTTTCCTTGGGTTCCCAAAAGATCTCAGCTTCCGGCATCTCTTCCCCCCAGCCTGGGCCAAGGAACGAGCCATGGTCTTCTTCTAGCGCGCGCCCTTGATCTACCATGTGGGGCACATAAGCTTCCGGGGCTGCCCCCCCCAACGCCTTGTTGTAGTGCCCCACGCGCCACACAGTCCTGCTCGAAGTGCTATCTTGGGGGTGGCAGCATGGTGGCCCACCGGGGCCGTGGGCTGCAGCGAATGCCCCTTCGCCGGTCGGAGGCGGAGCCAGCACTGCTGGTCGCCCGACGCTGATGGCCAAGTTAGCGCTGGGGAGGCCTTGGAACCCGCTCGGAGCTGCATGGGCGCGCATGGGGCCTCCATACGGTCCGCCATGTACCTGGGGTGGCAGCTGGGCGCAGAAGGGATGAGCCCCAGAGGTGGCGGAGCCCAGGAGCTCTGCCACCCGCTCCAGTAGCACGTCATGGCCGCCCTCCAGCAGCCTGCATCGTAGTAGTTCTCGGGCCACCGTGAGCGCGGCCCTTGAATTCGCCTGCTCCCGTATGGTGTACGGTGATGTGGCTGTGGCGTGGCTTGAAGCCCTTGCTGCCGACCGCACCTGCCGCGGCGTGAGAGCAGGCGGTGCCTGGCCGCGTCGCCCACGGCCTGCAGCGCCCTGCAGAGCACGGGCTGCCTGGGGCACAAGGTTGAGGTTGCCCTGGGCGGGCGGCTCGGTGCGGGCAGGCCAGGCCGCCCAGGGGTCGGGGTTGCCCGTCGGGTTGCCGGACATGAGGATGACGACGCGACGGAACGCGAGGCGGCAGAAGAAAGATTCCAGCGCACCCCTAACTGGCACGCCAAATGTCGGATTTCGGGTTCCGACAGACCCTTGAGGTTCGAACTCTGGGGTGCGCGCGGAGATCACTCCTCTACCAACTCATGTCTCGTCGCCTCGCAAAGGATCTAGGCTACACGAAGAACAACACAAGGGACGCAAGGTTTATACTGGTTCAGGCCACCATTGTGGTGTAATACCCTAGTCCAGTGTGTGGTGTGTGGATTGCCTCAGGGGCTGATGATGAACAATACAAAGGAAGAACTGCCTCGCGAGGGGAGGAGTTCTTGTGTTGGTGGTTCTGGCTAAGGTTCGATTGGTCGATCCCCTGCCTTGAGAATGGCTAGTCCTATTTATAGAGAGAGGCCTTGGTCCTCTTCCCAAATATTGAGCGGGAAGGGCACCAACAATTGGCCATTTTGAAGGGGAACATCTAGTACACTTATCCTGACTAAAGTTGGTCCTCGCCTGCCAAAGGCTCTGATGATGACGCCGTCTTGGGCTCCATGATGACCTTCATCCTGCCGTTCTACTGGTCATGGTCTTGTTGCACCGAAATGGTAGCCTTTGCTTGATACCTTGGCATGTGCTTGCCCCCTTGCACCGAAGGGGAAACAAGGACACTGCACAGGCTAGCGCCCGCCTGGCACCCGCCTGACTTCGGTCGTCATGGCTTGCGTCACGGGCACCTCGTGAGGTACCCCGTCTTGATCTCTCCGCCTCCTCGCGAGCCAGCCTGACAAGGCTATGCCTGAGGAAGCTTCCTATCGTCCGCCCCGTGAGGCTTGGCCCCTCGCGAGGGTCTTGAGCTTGTGTTGACGAAGATGGGCCGTACTGGGCCACTCCTTGAGCCACGCTGCAGGGCACAGGCAGGCAAGTCTGGGTACCCCCGTTCCCAGAACGCCGACACACACTAGTTGCGTATGTTTTTTTCGCTGATTAGGTGATCAACCCCCGGCTCCATTTCATATAGAAAAGAACCACAAGTACCACAAGTCTTACAACAAATTGAAAAGGGAAAGATCAGACTCAGTGGGATATTGTCTCCACCCACGCACCCAACTGGTAAATATCTCAGCATTCTCCTAGCTCAACACAAATATAAAAATGATAGCCTCCAATACCAACGCAACTATGCCTAACCACAAACTTAAGAAGAGAGCACCAGCTGGAGTAGACCACATGGATGCTGCCAGCTTTGGGTGGATGTAGGTTTTGGTACTCCAGTGTGGCCCTCCCCCTATGAGCAGCATTACCGACCGCTCCCTTCCAGGATCCAGAGCCAAGGGGTTCATCTTCATTCCACTTGCGGTAGTTCTTCAGCCCGATTCCAGCGCCAAGGGGTTCTTCAAGCGTCCCCAGATCAAGTTTTGAAACTCTTGCATCAGCCCCCTGGAGATCTTGAAAGATCTTGGTCCAGTCTCTTATTTTTTTGAACAGTCACCAGGGGAGAGGATCCCCACATGAATATATTGCTCAAAAAGCTGCCAAAGCCAAGAGTCACCCCTTAAGCTGCGACGGATCAAGTTTATAAGGGAAATCAGATAAAAAAACCTAAACAATTTGACCCCGTTTATGGGGGAAACAAGGCCAAAAACCGTACAGGTAACAAGTGTTGGGTTCTACGGTAGGGTGCGTCAACTGCAATTTAAAATTTTCCTACGCGCAGAACAACAGGAACATGCTACGGGATATGGATCACAGTTCGTTGGCACTAGACGCGCAGTGCCGCGTAGCGGAAGAAGAGTTGGGGCAGCGCGTCCGCATGGATCATCTCCTCCTCGTCCGATCTCCCTCGAACAGTCGGTCGTCCGATACCACGTAAAAGTTCGCTGCAGCGGTGTAAGTGCACTACTTCTAACGGTATCCGCGCATGCAGGAGGAACACCATGCGGCGGACTGCTAGGTTCGATCACATAGTCGGCAGCCAGTGGAGGTGGCTATTCACAACACATGCAAACCCTAGTGACAGCGCCGAATAGATCAACCCCCATGAGTGTCCCGCGGGCTCAACACTTGGGCCTCGCACGGACCCTAAAGCCTAAAGTCTACTCGATCATGTTCCAAGTCCAGTTCGGATCACATCCGACCAGTGTCCTCCGAGCTGACCTTGTAGGTTTCTTCCCTTAAGCAAGCGACCCCTTAGGTTCAAGTCAGCTTGGTCACAGTTCGGATCACCTCCGACCTGCACGGTTGGTAGCAGCCTCTAGCAAGGCGTGCCCACCACCAAGCAGACTATGAAGCTGGTTAGGCGAACCTGTACAACATGTCACACTTCTGTTCCCTTTGCCTCACGATATATGTTGTTGGGCTCAAGGCGAGACTGTCATCCTTGTGCCAGCCCGACCTCTTTCTCGTTCCAGTGATACCGACCACAAACCGGATTATCTCATAATCCTTGTCGCAGGGCCATGCTTATCCTGGTCGGATCACACGAGGGGCCCAGAGTATATCTCTCCTGATCGAAGGGGCAAATCCCATCTTGCTCGACCATGTCTCGCAGCATGGGACTGGACAAACCCGAAACCTACCTTTGTAACTACCCAGTCACGGAGTAGTGTTTGGTCGGCCCAAAGCAAGTCTGTCACCATCCCGAGTACATGCGTCAGCTCAGGTCTTAGGACATAGAACGTATGTTGTACTAGAGACTCACAGATGACATATCGCCATGTCTCATAGTCGGGTCTGTCCGGCTCAGACCTTATCTCGACTCGCATCCGACTACGTCGGATCCGACCAGACCTTTCCAAGTCCATATTATCCGGTTAGCATCCAATGCTCCATGGCTAGTGAGAACGAGCCATCGACCGTGTCATATGCTAGTCTAGTCGGCTGTGCGTCCACACAGCCCTTTCGACTAGGGACCTTTTAGGACAGTCATCATACAATGCATAGTCCCACAAACAAGTCACGTACTTGCTGATACACAGATTGATAATGTCCAAGGACTATCTTTAGTCATAAACACATAGGAAATATCATCATACATGATTGCCTCTAGGGCATATCTCCAACAGTCTCCCACTTGCACTAGAGTCAATCAAATAGACATCGAATGCCCATAGCTCTAACGCGCCCCTCATGCTTGGGTTGTGGAAGCGGCTTAGTCAACGGATCTACAACATTTACATCCGTGTGAATTTTGCATAAGTCTACATCACCATTCTTTACGATCTTTCATATCAGGTGATATTTCCGATCTATGAGTGTGACCTTGTGGTGATTCCTCGGCTCCTTGGCTTGTGTGATGGCACCAAAATTATCACAATAAAGGTCCAACGGTTTTACCGTGGCTGGGAAAATACCAAGATCATCCAGAAAATGCCAGATCCAAACACCTTCCTTTGCAGCTTCACAAGCCGCAATGTATTCGACTTCCGTGGTAGAATTGGCCACCGTATCTTGCTTGGAACTCATCCAGCTCACTGCCCCTTCGTTCATGATGTACATGAATCCGGACTGTGATCGACAATCATCTTTGTCGGTTTGGAAACTAGCATGGGCGTAACCCTTTACGATGAGCTCTTCCTTACCTCCATAAACTAGGAACATCTCTTTAGTCCTTTTTAGGTACTTCAAAATAGTCATTACCGCTGCCCAGTGACTCTCACCTGGGTTGGCCTCGTATCTATTTGTTAGGCTTATTGCAAAAGCAACATCAGGCCTTGTACATATCATGACATACATGATGGATACGATTGCCGAGGCATACGGAATCCTACTCATCCTGCTTCTCTCATCAGATGTCGAAGGACTCTGAGTCTCGCTTAGCCTTATACCATGTGAGAGTGGTAAGAACCCTGTCTTTGCCTCACTCATGTTGAACCGCTTCAATACTTTATCTATGTACATGCTCTGGCTCAAGCCGAGCAGCCTCCTCGATCTATCTCTATAGATCTTAATGCCTAAAATATAGACTGCCTCACCAAGGTCCTTCATCGAAAACTTGCCATTCAGTGACTCCTTGACTGAGTTTAGCATTGAAGCATCATTTTCGATTAGTAATATGTCATCCACATATAAGATCAAAAACACTATTGAGCTCCCACTTAACTTCTTGTATAAACAAGCGTCCTCTTTGCTTTTGATGAAACCGAGACCAGTGACGACCTCATCAAAACGAATATTCCAGCTCTGAGATGCTTGCCTCAACCCATAAATGGATCTCTTGAGCTTGCATACTTTACTAGTGCTAGTCGGATCGAGAAAACCCTCAGGCTGTATCATATACACGTCCTCGGTTAAATTTTTGTGAAGGAAAGCCGTTTTGACATCCATTTGCCATATCTCGTAATCTAAAATATGCAGCTATAGCTAGTATGATCCTCACCGACTTCAGCATCGCTACCGGCGAGTAAGTCTCGTCGTAGTCAATTCCTTGAACTTGTCCATAACCCTTAGCGACAGACCGTGCTTTGTGGATTTGAACATTTCCATCCACATCGGTTTTCTTCTTAAAGACCCATTTGCAACCAATGGCTGTTATGCCAGGCGGCGGATCAACCAAGTCCCATACTTGATTCTCATTCATGAACTTTAACTCGGATCTCATGGTCTCCAGCCATGCCTCGGAATCTGGGATCACCATCGCTTCCGCATATGTGGTCAGTTTGTCGCTTTCTAGCAATAATACATCACGCACTCTGCGCAATCTTTCCGACCTCCGTGGTTCTGGTGCCGCTTCCACTACAGGTTCCCCGACTGACTCCAGTATGATCTCATCACCAGCCAAGCCGTCCCCGAGTGGTCCTCGAATTTCTTTGAGTCAAGCCGTCGTCCCACTGGCCTCCCGACTGAGAAACTCTTTCTCAAGGAAAACCTCGTTTGGAGCAACAAACACTTTGTTCTCTTCCAGTTGTAGAAGCTATATCCCAAGGTTTCCCTCAGATATCCCATGAATATGCATTTATCCGACTTAGGTGTAAGCTTGTCTGACATACGCTTGACATATGCTTCACAACCCCAAATCTTTAGAAAAGACAAATGGGACTCTTCCCGGTCCACATATCATGTGGTGTCTTGTCTACGGATTTTGATGGTACCCTGTTAAGTGTGAAAGCTGTAGTTTCTAGAGCGTATCCCCAGAATGACAAGGGTAAATCTGATTTGCTCATCATAGACCGGACCATGTCGTTTCTCTATGGCGTACCTGGAGGTGTGAGCTGAGGTACTATACCTCGGCTTTTCATATGATCATCAAACTCCTGGCTCATGTACTCACCTTCACGATCAAATCGTTGTAGTTTTATAGTCTTGTCGAGATGATTCTCAACCTCGTTCTGAAACTCTTTGAACTTTTCAAAAGTCTCCGACTTGTGCCTCATCAAATAGATATATCCATATCTACTCAAGTCGTCGTTAAAGTCACAAAGTACTGATAGCCACCTCTGGCAGTTGTGCTCATTGGACCACACACATCACTATGTATAAGTTCCAATAGCTCGTACGCCCTCTTGCAACTCTTTGCGAAAGGAGACTTAGTCATCTTGCCGAGCAAGAATGATTCACATGTCTCAAACGACTCAAAGTCGGACGAAGTTAGGAGCCCATCATCATGGAGCTTCTTCATGCGTTTCAGACTAATGTGTCCAAGCCGGCAATGCCAGAAGTATGTCGGATTTATCTCATTAGGCTTATGCCTCTTGATATTCACGTTATAGACCGGTTCCTGTTCTAGATTCAATATAAATAGCCCATCAACAATGGGTGCATAGCCATGGAACATACCATTCAAAAATATCGAACAACCATTGTCCTTTATATTGAATTCATAACCTTCACTCATCAAACATGAGGCAGAAATAATGTTCCGACTAAGTGCGGGAATGTAATAACAATTATTCAATTCCATAATGAATCCGGAAGGAAGCTAGAGCTGCATCGTGTCAACCTCCAACGCGGGAACTCTTGCTTTGTTGCTGACCTTGATGTCAATCTCCCCTTGTGCCACACGCCTAGTTCTTACCAGCCCCTGCATCGAGTTGCAAATATGAACAATCGATCTGGTATCAAATACCCAAGAGCTACTAGGTATGTCAGCAAGGTAAATGTCGATAACATATGCAACAAGTGTACCTTTGCCTGAAGCAGCATTCCCGACCTTGTTGCCATGCTCTGCAAGCCACTTGCTATAGTTCCTCTTCCAATGACTAGTTTCCTTGCAGTGATAGCAAACGGTCTTCGAGTCCAGTCTAGACTTCGGCACAGCGGCGGAGGTTACTGTCTCCGTGCCCTTTGCCTTAGCCTTTTTCTTGGACCAACTCTTCTTGAACTTAGCCAATTTCTGCACCATCAACACTTGATGCGTGCCTTTCTTAATATCCTGCTCTGCCACTTTGAGCATCCCATGCAATTCACTGAGCTTCTTATCCATACCATGCATATGATAGTTCGAGATGAACGTCCCATAGCTGGGCGGAAGAGAACCTAGAACAACATCAGTAGCCAGCTCATCCAAGAGCGGGAAGCCCAAAATGATCCAAAGCTTGCACATATACGATCATCTTGATCACATGTGGGCTCAGTGGATCGCCTTCCTTCAGCTTGCAATCCATCAAGGATCGCCAGACATTGAACCCTTCGGTCCTAGCCTATGTCTGAAACATGCTCTTGAGACTCTCGATCATATCGTAAGCCTCAACATTTTCAAAATGCTGTTGCAAATCGGGCTCCATACAAGCCAGCATCAGACAACTGATCTCCGTTGATTCATCAACGAGTTTCTGGTAGGCATTCTTAGTCATGTTATTAGCATTATCGGCAGGTTCCTCTGGAAGTGGATCCTCTAGAACATGTTCCTTTTTATCATGCTTGAGAACAATTCTCAGATTTCTATACTAGGTGGTAAAGTTTGTTCCATTCAGTTTATCCTTTTCCAGAATTGATTTCAATGCAAAGTTGGGTGAGCAGGTGGTGCCATTGATCTACAACAGAAAATATGCAATCACTAAGCAATGTGTTTATGTAGAGTAATTTTAGCCTAAATAGAAATACTCCCACTAAAGTCAGCATCCCTCCACAAACTCTCAGTGATTCAGGATTCGACTAGTGCATGCGACTTGTGAGCTTTAGCATCACTGCTAGCCAACATACCTATCCGGTAAGCAACTCCTTGCTAATCGTATCTCTATACGACTCCTGTCGGTCTGGAAGGTATCTCATACCCTGGCTCCCAACCTTCTTTGCCACAAGGCCCAAAACCGTTTTGATAGCCTTGTCAAGTTAACCTGACGCAGTGCATGTCCGTGTCTGACACGAACCCTTCAGTTCAAGGACACTTAGAAGCACCCTAATTTTACGAGCCCACTACAAGACGTACTTGACGTGCGAAGGTGCAACATCGGGGATGGCAATTCGCTTCATATTCATGAGGGATCATTCTACCATTATAACATGCATAGAAACAAAGAAGCATAACAATCACAAATAAACACATATTGTGAAATAGTATGGCTCCTTCATGGACGTTCCTCCAGGTTGGCTCCGACTCTGATGACCATCTATGAACTCCATCTTGTTTTTCATGCTGGGACGCCAAGCCACCAACCTGATCTCTATTATCCAACTACTACAACTAGTAATGAATTTTACATAGTCACAAGTCGACACGCAGGTCATTTTACAATATAATGACAGCACTTTGGCTCCTGCCGGCTGACAAACATGACATGTAGGCCATGTATAAATTACACACATGCATCACATACACATGAGCCATACTATTCGCATCAAAGCCTGCAAAATAAAGTTATGCATAGAATCGCATTCTACCGGTTTTAGTGATCATGTACGAAATACAAGGCGCTACGCACACGGCGGTCCAATGCTCCATGGCTAGTGAGACCGAGCCATCAACCATGTCATATGCTAGTCTAGTCGGCTGCGCGTCCATACAGCCCTTTCGACTAGGGACCTTTTAGGACAGTCATCATACAATGCATAGTCCCACAAACAAGTCACGTACTTGTTTATACACATGATTGATAATGTCCAAGGACTATATTTATTCATAAACACATAGGAAATATCATCATACATGATTGCCTCTAGGGCATATCTCCAACAACAAGGTTACAGAAGATGAGAAAAAATTGCCACCCAGGAGAGAGCATGACCTAGATAGCAGACAGAAAGACCAACACCATGAGAGACACAAGTAGATGTGGGGTTCTATCAAGGGATCACAATACCAAGACTCTGCAAACAACCTAATGCACCGCACCAGCATGCTTACCGAGCCCCACGACACAACAGAAGATCAACCAAAATAAATGAGTGCCACACCTTAACACGAACCTTGACAGGGAGATCCTCCACAGGCAGTCAAAAGGATTAGCAGGTTGGGGAGGCATCATAGCATCGTTGATACATCGCCATCGTATCCACTTTTCCAAACTCTTTTGCCCTAGTTTTGGACTCTAATTTTCATGATTTGAATGGGACTAACCCGGACTGATGCGGTTTTCAGAAGAATTGCCATGGTGTTATTTTTGTGCAGAAATAAAAGTTCTTGGATTGACCTGAAAATTAGAGAATTTTTGTGGAATATATAAAAAATACTGGCGCGAGAAGTTACCAAAGGGGGTCCACCTAGAGGCCACAAAGCCTGGGGGCGCCCCCCTAGGGCACTCCTATTCTGGGGCCCCAGGACCTCCTCCAACCCTAACTCCAACTCTATATAACCCTATCCGGGGAGAGAAAAATTATAGAGAAGGATTCATCGCGTTTTACAATACGGAGCCGCCGCGGCCTCCTATTCTTCATCGGGAGGGCTGATCTGGAGTCCATTTGGGGCTCCAGAGAGGGGGATTCGTCGCCATCATCATCACCAACCTTCCTCCATCACCAATTTCATGATGCTCACCACCGGGAGTGAGTCATTCCATCGTAGGCTTGTTGGACGGTGAAGTGTTGGATGAGATTTATCATGTAATTGATTTAATTTTGTTAGGGTTTAATCCCTAGTCTCCACTATGTTCTGAGATTGATGTTGCTATAACTTTGCTATGCTTAATGCTTGTCACTAGGGCCCATATGCCATGATTTCAGATCTGAACCTATTATGTTTTCATGAATAAATGAGTTCTTGATCCTATCTTGTAAGTTGTAGACACCTATTACGAGTTATGATCCGCATACCCCAAGGTGATAATAATTGGGATTCTTTCTGGTGATTACCGTAGTTTGAGGAGTTCATGTATTCACTAAGTGCTAATGCTTTGTTCTGGTTCTCCAATTAAAGGAGGCCTTAATATCCCTTAGTTTCCATTAGGACCCCGCTGTCATGGGAGGGTAGGACAAAAGATGTCATGCAAGTTCTTTTCCATAAGCATGTATGACTATATACGGTATACATGCCTACATTATATTGATGAATTGGAGCTAGTTCTGTGTCACCCTAGGTTATAAATGCTACATGATCATCCAACACAATTATCATTGCCAATCCATTTGCCTAAGAGCTTTTCACATATTGATCTTTGCTAAGTTACTTTCGTTGCTATTGCTGTTACAATCACTACAAAACTGCTACTGTTACTTTTGCCACTGTTACCGTTACTTCCATACTACTTTGCTACTAAAAACTTTGTTGCAAATTTAAGTCTTTCAGGTGTGCTTGAATTGACAACTCAACTGCTAATACTCATGAATATTCTTTGGCTCCCCTTGTGTCGAATCAGTAAATTTGGGTTGAATACTCTACCCTCGAAAATTGTTGCGGTCCCCTATAATTGTGGGTTATCAAGACCTTTTTCCAGCACTGTTGCCAGGGAGTATAGCTCTATTGTCGGAGTCACTTGGATTTATATCTATTGATCCCTATGAAGAATCTGAAAGATACCAAAACCAAGATTTTTCCCTCTAGGACGAGGGAAGTAAGGACCTGTCATCTAGCTCTGCACTTGATTCACCTTCTGTTTTGAGTAAGCTTGTGACACCTACACCTGCTATTGATTTTGATATGTCGCAAGTAATTGATGATGCTACTTCTGCTATGCATGATGCTTATGATGATACTACTACTTTGCTTGATAATACTGCGCCACTAGGTGAATTTCTTGATGAACAACTTGCTAGAGCTAAACATATTGAGAATGCTGAAACTGATGATATTTCTAAAACTGATGAAATTATTGAAACTGAAAACTTTGTGACACTTGTTAGACCTAGTTCTCCAAGATATGAATTTCCTGTTATACCCGAGGGTTATGTTATGGATGGAGAGGTCGCTAGGGACTTTCTTGCTTGTAAAGATAGAGAGGATCTTAAGAAATTGCTTGTCAAGTTGAAAGAAAAATCTTTGAGTGCTAGAAGCAATATGATCCTAAGTTTTCTACTTCACCTATCTTGTTACTGATAAGGATTATGAATTTTCCATCGATCCTGAGTTAATTACTTTGTTGAATCTGATCCTTTCCATGGTTATGAATCTGAAATTGTTGTGGCACATCTTACTAAATTAAATCATATAGCCACCCTATTTGCTCATGAGGAAAATTCGTTATTACTATATTCTTAAGTTGTTTCCTTTCTCATTAAAGGGTGATGCTAAGATATGGTTTAATTCTCTTTCTCCTGGTTGTGTGTGTAGTCCCCAGGATATGATATACTACTTTTCTGAATAACATTTTCCTGCTCATAATAAACAAGCTGCTTTATAGGAAATATTTAACTTTGTGCAAATTAAATAAGAGAGTCTCCCACAAGCTTTGCCTGATCATCATCTCAAGAAAAATGAAATACTTGATATCTTTTATAATGGACTAACAGATGCTTCTAGGGACCACCTAAATAGTTGTGATGGTTGTGTTTTCAGGGAACGAACTGTTGAACAAGCTGAAGTACTATTGAATAACATATTGAGTAATGATAATGATTGGACTCTTCCTGAACCACCTCCTAACCCAACTCCGAAGAAAAGACGTATTTTATTTCTCAGTCCCGAAGATATGCAAGAGGCAAAGAAATCTATGAAAGAAAAATGTATTAAAGCTAAAGATGTTAAGAATTTACCACCTATTGAAGAAATACATGGTCTTGATAAACCGACTTAGGTAATAGAGGTAAATTGTCGCTATAAATTTGATGAAGGTGATATCCTTTATAATAAATCTGCTAGTCAATGCTTGGATGAATTTGATAACTTTATTGTTAAACAAGAAAACTTCAATGCATATGTTAGTTGACAATTGAAATGAAATGCTTATATGCATGAACGCTTGGGTGATTATATGTGTAGAACTGTAAATGATCTCAAGTTTTTTAGTAAACATGCTTCCATGGTAAAAACTCAAGTAGAACAAGTTCTCAAGGCACAAAATGATTTGCTCAATGAGATGAATAATAAGATGAATGATCATGCTGATAGAGTTATTACTAGAGGTGGTAAAATGACTCAGGAACCTTTGTATCCTGAGGGTCATCCTAAGAGAATTTAGCAAGATTCTCAGATAACTAAAACTAATGCACCTAGTCCATCTAAAAAGAAAATGAATGATGATAGGACTTTGCATGCTTCTAGTGAACCTGTTATAGACACACCTGAGAATCCAAATGATATTTCTATTGTTGATGTTGAAACACAATCTAGTGATGAACATGAACCTAGTAATAATGTTAATGATGATTCCCATGTTGATGCTCAACCTAGTAATGATAGTGATGTGGAGATAAAACATGTTGTTGTTCTTGATAACTCACAACCTAAGAATAAACGATATGATAAGAGAGATTTTATTGCTAGGAAACATGGTAAAGAAAGAGAACCATGGGTTCAGAAACCCATGCCATTTCCTCCAAACCATCCAAGAAAAAGGATGATGAAGAATTTGAGAACTTTGTTGAAATGCTTAGACATGTCTTTTTGCGATTGTGTTTGACTGATATTTTGAAAATGTCTCCTTATGCTAGGTATATGAAAGATATTGTTACAAATAAAAGAAAGATACTGGAAGATGAAATGTCCACCATGCTTGCTAAATATACATTTAAGGGTGGAATACCAAAGAAACTAGGAGATCCAGGAATACCAACTATAACATGCTCCATTAAAAGAAACTATGTTGAAACAACTTTATGTGATTTAGGAGCTGGTGTTAGTGTTATGACTTTCTCTTTATATCTTAGACTTGATTTTAATAAGTTGACACCTACTGAAATCTCTTTGCAAATGGCTGATAAATCAACTGCTATACCCATCGGTATTTTTGAGGATGTGCCTGTCGTAGTTGCAAATGTTACTATCTTAACGGACTTTGTTATTCTTGATATACCTGAGGACGAAAGTATGTCAATCATCCTTGGTAGACCCTTTTTGAATACCGCAGGGGCTATTATTGATTGCAACAAAGGCAATGCCACTTTTCATGCTAATGGTAATGAGCATATGGTACACTTTCCGAAGAAATAACCTCAAGTGAATAGTATCAGTTCTATTGGAAAAAAATCAACTATTGCTATTGGAGGTTTTGAATTCCCTATTCCTACTGTCAAAAAGAAATATGATATTCTTATTGTTGGGGATATGCATATCCCCATTGAGGTAACATAGTGGTATACGAAGATTCTCCGGTTTCATGTAATTCGGAAGAAGTTTGGTAATAAGACTTGATTAACCTTGTTAATGGATTCCTCTTGACGGGCATGAGATGGATGAATTTAGTAAACACAACTTTGCGTACCCACCTTTTACTTTATGTTATTTAGAATAAATAAAGCAAAAATACTATTATTTTTTTGTTTTCTGAATTATGCGTGCAATGAAAAATGACCATAAAATAAAAGTTCTCCAAATGCCCTAAAAATTTTAGTATGATTTTTTCTGTATTATTTAATAATTTTTGGCACTGAAAGCACATCAAGGGGGTGCACCAATGGGCCACAAGCCCATAGGGCGCGCCAACCCCCTGGGCGTGCCTAGAGGGCTTGTGGGTCCCACGTGAGCCCCCCTCACTTATGCCAGCACCCATCCACTTTGTCTTCCTCCAGAAAAAATCCCACCATTGCTCAACCAGTGTTCTTGCTCATTTTGCTGCTATTTTTTATATCCTTGCTCGGAACTCCGTTTCTGAAACTATTTCGGGGGATTATTCATCGGTATGTGACTCCTCCAATGGTCCAATTAGTTTTTGTTCTAGTGCTTTATATATTGCAAATTTTTGCTGCTGTGGTGGCCTTGTTCTTGAGCTTGCATGACAAATGTATATGGTCCAAAGTAGTTTTGTTGCATGATATAACCTCTAGACACTTGTGGGATTGTTACTATCAATCTTGTTGAGTTTTGTTCACTTTTATTTTGAGTCACTAAAAATTTCAGAAATTTTTAGAGGAAAGAAAAACCATGAGGAGGTGGTTAGGGGGTTCTTCAAGCCAGAATTCAGAGGGAAATGGGAATGAGGAGAAGAAGAAGCCCAAGTACAACCTTCCTCGCGCTGCGGAGGTTCATCCACGTGAATGGCCAAGTGATGCATTCTCGAGGGAGGGCGAAATTTATGATGATTTTTGTTATTTGGCAGAGAATGCCGACATCACCGCTTTCCTTCAAGATAAGTGTGACCAATACCTCCTACTCACTAATAACTTCGTGCAAATTTTTCACTTTCAGTCTAGGAAGGATCCACCCATGGTAGAATTTCACTTGTATGATGTGCCTAAGCGAATGACACTTTATGATTTTTGTGATATTTGCAAATTACCTTATGAGGGCAGCGTTAGTGAGCCACGTCCTAGAGACGTGGAGGAATTTATTTCTGAAACTACTGTGGGGGAAGAGAGAGGGGTGTCAAAAGCAAGGGTGGCTAGTTTACATTTTCCTATTTTACCCTATTATTCACTATTTGCAAGGATATGTTTGATTGGTCGTGGGGAGAGTGGAGTCCTCAATGCCCCTGACCTTGCCATTTTGCGCCATGCTTTATATTCCGATAGAACTTTTAGTTTGGGCGCCATTGTTGCTCGACAGTTAAACACAAACCGCTCGAAGGGTACTATCTTTGTAGGTATCTATGCCTCCCGCCTTGCTAGACATTTTTGAGATACCCATTAGGCATGATGAGGAGGAAGAAATGTTGTTACCTACTAAGTATTTAAACTATGCTAGTATGGTAGCACATGATTTTATTGCCAAAGACAATGACAAGCGGTCCTCTACAACCTAGTATTCAGTCAGGGTACTTGTCAGATTTTTACTTTGCCTGCAACTTCTTTGTTCGATATTCGTTCATGCAGGCACATTATTACGCTCGAGGACATTTATGCATACTGGGAGCGGACGAGATCTCTAGTTCCTAAACCAGCACTATCACCTGATCCGTATCAGGAACCTGTTTATCAGTGGGAGCCACATGAGCTCGTGATGACCCACAAGTATAGGGGATCAATTTTAGCTCTTTTTCGATAAGTAAGAGTGTAGAATCCAACAAGGAGCAGAAGGAAATGACAAGTGGTTTTCAGCAAGGCAATGTATGCAAGTGTTGAAATTGTAAGTAGTAGAGTAGTTTGATAGCAAGATAATTTGTAAGGAGCAAGTAATGATAGTAGTAACAAAAGTGCATCAAGGTATCCCAATCCTTTTGAGGCAAATGACAGGCCAAAACGGTATCTTATAGTAAGCAAAGCGTTCTTGAGGGTACACGGGAATTTCATCTAGTCACTTTCATCATGTTGGTTCGATTTGTGTTCGCTAATGATAATTTGATATGTGGGTCGGCCGGTGATTAGGCATTGTTCTTACTTGAACAAACCTCCTACTTATGATTAACCCTCCCGCAAGGATCCACAACTATGAGAAAAGTATTAAGAATAAATTCTAATCATAGCATTTAATTTTTGGATCCAATTGTTCCCTTATGGAATAGCGCATAAACTAGGGTTTAAGCTTCTGTCACTCTCGCAATCCATCATCTAATTGCTACACCACAATGCATTCCCTTAGGCCCAAATATGGTGAAGTGTCATGTATTCGATGTTCACATGGCACCACTAAGGGAGTCACAACATACATACTATCAAACTATCGAACACATATCAATTTCACATGATTACTTGCAACATGAGTTCTCCCGTGACCTCAAGAACAAAAGTAACTACTGACAAATGATAATCATGCTCTAGATCATAGCGGGATTAAATAGCATAATGGATCTGAACATATAATCTTCCACCAAATAAACCATATAATAATCAACTACAAGATGTAATCAACACTACTAGTCACCCACAAGCACCAATCTATAGTTCTGGTAATAAGATTGAACACAAGAGATGAACTAGGGTTTGAGATGAGATGGTGTTGTTGAATATGTTGATGGAGATAGACCTCCCCAAGATGGGAGAGTCGTTGGTGATGATGATGACGATGATTTCCCCCTCCGGGAGGGAAGTTCCCCCGGTGAAATCGCTCCGCCGGAGGGCAAAAGTGCTCCTGCCAAAGTTCTGCCTCGAGGCGGCGGCGCTCCATCCCTAAAGTCTTCTCTTTATTTTTTCTAGGTCAAACTGACTTATATACCAGAAGATGGGCACCGGAGGTGGGCTTGGGTGAGCACAACCCACCAGGGCGCGCCTGGGCTCCCTGGCGCGCTCAGGTGGGTTGTTCCCACCAGGTGGGTTGTTCCCACCTGGTGGGCCTCCTCTTGTACTTATTTGCTCCAATATTCATCAAATATTCCATAAAAATTCTCCATGAAGTTTCAGCTTGTTTGGAGTTGTGCATAATAGGTAGCCTGATGTAGCTTTTCCACGTCCAAATTTCTAGCTACTGGAATTCTCCCTCTTGTTTGTACCTGCTACGTCTTGAGCTTGCGTTGGTTTTCCTTGAAGAGGAAAGGGTGATGCAACACAGTAGCATAAGTATTTACCTCAATTTTTGAGAACCAAGGTATTAATCCAGTAGGAGGATCCTCACAAGGCCCGCGAACCTACACAAACAAACAAAGAACTCGCAACCAACGCGATAAAGGGGTTGTCAATCCCTTCACGACCACTTGCGAAAGTGAGATCTGATAGAGATAATATGATAAGATAAATATATCTTTGGTATTTTACAATATAGATGCAGAAAGTAAAGATGCAAATAAAAGTAGATTGGAAACTTATATGATAAAAGATAGACCCGGGGGCCATAAGTTTCACTAGAGGCTTCTCTCAAGATATCATAAGTATTACGGTGGGTGATCAAATTACTGTCGAGCAATTGATAGAAAAGCGAATAATTATGAGATTATCTAGGGATGATCATGTATATAGGCATCACGTCCGCAACAAGTAGACCGACTCCTGCCTGCATCTACTACTATTACTCCACACATCGACCGCTATCTAGCATGCATCTAGAGTATTAAGTTCATAAGAATAGAGTAACGCATTGAGAAAGATGACATGATGTAGAGGGATAAACTCAAGCAATATGATATAAACCCCATCTTTTTATCCTCGATGGAAACAATACAATACGTGTCTTGCAACCCTTTCTGTCACTGGGTAAGAACACCGCAAGATTGAACCCAAAGCTAAGCATTTCTCCCATGGTAAGAAAGATCAATCTAGTAGGTCAAACCAAACTGATAATTCGAAGAGACTTGCAAAGATAACTCAATCATACATAAAAGAATTTAGAGAAGATTCAAATATTATTCATAGATAAACTTGATCATAAACCCACAATTCATCGGATCTCGACAAACACACTGCAAAAAGAGATTACATCTAATAGATCTCCACAAGAGAGGGGGAGAACATTGTATTGCGATCCAAAAAGAGAGCAGAAACCATCTAGCTAATAACTATGGACCCGAAGGTCTGTGGCAAACTACTCACAACTCATCAAAGAGGCCATGGTGTTGATGTAGAAGCCCTCCGTGGTGGATTCCCCCTCCGGCAGAACACCGACGACGGCTCGAAGATGGGATCTCGCGGATATAGAAGGTTACGATGGCGGAAATATTTCTTTGGTGGCTCTCTGGTTGTTTTCGGGCTATGTAGGCTTATATAGGAGGAAGAAGTAAGTCAGTGGCCGCCTGAGGGGCCCACGAGACAGGGGGCGTGCCTTGTAGGGGTGGGTGCGCCCCCCACCCTCGTGGCTGCCTCGGCTGCTTCTTGACTTGCACTCCAAGTCCTCTGGATCACGTTCGTTCCAAAAATCATGCTCCTGAAGGTTTCATTCCGTTTGGACTCCGTTTGATATTCCTTTTCTTCGAAATACTGAAATAGGCAAAAAAACAACAATACGGGCTGGGCCTCCGGTTAGTAGGTTAGTCCCAAAAATGATATAAATGTGTAAAATAAATCCCATAGACATCCAAAACAGGTAATATAATAGCATGCAACAATCAAAAATTATAGATACGTTGGAGACGTATCAGTACCTTAAAAAATTATGAGAGAAAAGGCATTAGAATTACTCCAAAAAGCATTATTATGCATAAATAACAGTAGGAAAACATGATGCCAAATGGACGTATAACCTCCCCCAAGCTTAGACCTTGCTTGTCCTCAAGTGAAAACCGAAATCGAAAAACATGTCCACATGCTTAGAGAGCGAGGTGTCGATAAAAACCAAATACGGACATAAAAGCATCATGTGAATTATTATAATAGCAACAAACTTAAACATAAAACTTTTATCATAGAACTTTTACGATAGACTACTTCTCATGAATAAGTGACAATTCATCACACTATCAAAGTATAAGGCAAAAAAATCTATTAGAAACCAACAAACTATGTTCCCAGTCAACTTTGCAACTACAATTCATCATCTTTTCACGAAGGGTCACATGTCAGAGCCTTTAGGAAAGTCCACATACTCAACCATCATATAGTCTTCTATGATTGCTAACACTCACCGCATACCCATGAGCAAAACGTTTCAACCGGACACATAAAAAGATAGGGGCTTATAGTTTCGCCTCCCAAGGTATTCATCTCGAGGGTGATGTCAACAATAATAACTCATGCTACCCATATTCAACTGGACATATGTGCCTAGATCTCTCCTCATCACATGATGCTTGACAAAGGAGAAAAATAAAAAGGAATAGAGGGAAAAACTTTTGACTCTTTGCGTAAAAGTAAATACATAAAAGTAAAAGATAGGCCCTTCGCAGAGGGAAGAAGAGGTTGCCATGCGCTTATTTGTTTGTATGCTCAACCCCTTAGTGCAAAAGAACATCATGTTGTATTGCCACTTGTGATGGCAACCTTTATTATGCAGTCTGTCGCTTTTATTCTTCACCATCACAAGTTCATACAATGCTCAGTTTTCTCTTACACTAAATGATCTCACACTTTTAGAAGCAATTTTTATTGCCTTATTGCACCTATGACAACTTACTTGAGGGGTCTTGCTCAATCCCTAGGTAGGTATGGGGGACTCTTGAAAATAAGATTAGGGTTTAAGGGTTTTTGGATGCACAAGTAGTATCTCTACTTGGTGCAGAATTTTTGTCTAGCAAAGATAGGGGGCAAGCACCACATGTTGAAGGATCTATGACAACATAACTTCTATGTGAATATGAACAAACATAAATCATTAAGTTGTCTTCCTTGTCCAATGTCAACAATTTTGGCATATAATATTTTGATGGGGGCTCACAATCACAAAAGATTTCTAGGATAGTGTATTTATATGTGAATCTTCTCTTAACTTATTAATTCTTTCATGAGTTGCATCATTGACTAATGCTATGTTTGTCAATCTCTAATAAAATTTTCTACTTATACTTTTCCTTATGCGGTGTCATCACCTACCATAAAATTAGCATATGATCTTCTTGATTTATTACCTTTCTTTTTATTGCAAGATGAAAGTAAAGAAAGCAAAAACTCAAACTAAAATTTATTATATATATCTCGCACACGATTACAAGGATAGATCACTAAGAAAACTCTCAAAAATAAAAGATCGAACTAAACTTTTATTCATCTAAAGCAAAAGATTGAACTAAAATATGTAAAGGCAAAAGATAGTGGGGGTGATACGATGCCAGGGCACCTCCCCCCAAGCTTGACGAAAGCCAAGGGGAGTGCCCATACCCAATGCTCAATTTTCCTTTGGTGATGTGGTGGTGATGAAGCGATCCTATCCTTAAGGATCAAGAGATTCTCCAATCGATGAATAACGCTCCGGAGGTGGATGATATGCTCTTGATATAGAATATTTTCACGAGTGAGATACTTATTTTGCACACGAACTAATTCAATGATGCGAAAAGCTTCAATCTCAGTAGGAGTAAGATAAGAATAGTAAGGTTTAAGGATATCTTCTTCTTCCTCCTCGGCTGGCAGTGCTTGCTGGACCATCGGCGGTTGATCTACAGTAGCCTCCTTGCTCTCGTCTCCCTTGACGGCTTCTATGGGCTCTTCTCTCTTCAGCTCGATCTTCATCAACCAAGCATCCTCTTCTACATTGTTGGAGGAGGAAGAAGACATGATGCCTGGCGTAACACATCTGACCAAAAACTGCAAGAAAAGAGAACAGAGGATTTCTCCGCGATACGATGGTCAATAGGTTCGGGGGGTATATAAAGATTTTTTATCTTGGGAAACAAGCAAATAGAATATAAACGGACTCCGGAAGGTAGGTGGGCACACCTAGAAAGCCAAGCGCGCCCTGGTGTCTTGTGCCCACCAGGGTACGCTTCCTGGAAGTTTCCTATTTTCCTAATTTTCTAAATATTCCAAAACTGCCAAAAAATATTTTTGCGGATTTTTGGAGTATGTTTACTTACCGTATCACGTACCTCCTTATTTTCATGATTCTGGAGTGTTACGGAAGGACTCCTTTATGTGTTCTTCCAGTGTCAAAGTTTGGATAATATTACTTTCAACATTAATGGGCGTACATGAGATATAATGTTTTATTCGTTGCCAATTAACAACCTTCGCATTAGTACCTTCGGTATTATTTATTTTGATAGCTGATGACCCACAAGTGTAGGGGATCTATCGCAATCCTTTCGATAAGTAAGAGTGTCGAACCCAACGAGGAGCAGAAGGAAATGACAAGCAGTTTACAGAAAGGTATTCTCTGCAAGCACTGAAATTATCGGTAATAGGTAGTTTTGTGATAAGGTAATTTGTAACGGGTAACAAGCAATGGAAGTAAATAAGGTGCAGGAATATGGCCCAATCCTTTTTGTATCAAAGGACAAGCTGGGACAAGTTCTTATATAGAGAAAAGCGCTCCCGAGGACACATGGGAATAATCGTCAAGCTAGCTTTCATCACGCTCATATGATTCGCGTTCGTTACTTTGATAATTTGATATGTGGGCGGACCGGTGCTTGGGTACTGCCCTTTCTTGGATAAGCATCTCACTTATGATTAACCCCTATTGCAAGCATCCGCAACAACAAAAGAAGTATTAAGGTAGACCTAACCATAACATGAAACATATGGATCCAAATCAGCCCCTTACAAAGCAATGCATAAACAAGGGTTTAAGCTTCTGTCACTCTAGCAACCCATCATCTACTTATTACTTCCCAATGCCTTCCTCTAGGCCCAAATAATGGTGAAGTTTCATGTAGTTGACGTTCACATAACACCACTAGAGGAGAGACACCATACATCTCATCAAAATATCGAACGAATACCAAAGTCACATGACTACTAATAGCAAGACTTCACCCATGTCCTCAGGAAAAAACGTAAGTACTCACAAAGCATATTCATGTTCATAATCAGAGGGGTATTAATATGCATTAAGGATCTGAACATATGATCTTCCATCGAATAAACCAACTAGCATCAACTACAAGGAGTAATCAACACTACTAGCAACCCACAGATACCAATCTAAGGTTTTGGTACAAAGATTGGATACAAGAGATGAACTAGGGTTTGAGAGGAGATGGTGCTGGTGAATATGTTGATGCAGATTGACCCCCTCCTGATGAGAGGATCATTGGTGTTGATGATGGTGATGAATTCCCCCTCCCAGAGGGAAGTTTCCCCGGTAGAACAACTCCGCTAGAGCCCTAGATTGGTTCCGCCAAGGTTCTGCCTCGTGGCAGTGGAGTTTCGTCTTGAAAGCTTGCTTGCGATTTTTTCCAGGGTAAAAGACTTCGTATAGCAGAGGATGGGCACCGGAGGGCGGCCAGGTGGCCCACGAGGCAGGGGCGCACCCAGGGGGGTAGGGAGCGCCCCCACCCTCGTGGCTAGGGTGTGGCCCCCCTCTGGTACTTCTCCCGCTTAATATTTATTATTAATTCCAAAAATGACTGTCGTGGAGTTTGAGGACTTTTGGAGTTGTGCAGAATAGGTCTCTAATATCTGCTCCTTTTCCAGCCCAGAATCCCACCTGCCGGCATTCTCCCTCTTCATGTAAACCTTGTAAAATAAGAGAAAATAGCCATAAGTATTGTGACATAACGTGTAATAACAGCCCATAATGCAATAAATATCTATATAAAAGCATGATGCAAAATGGGCGTATCAATAGCTCTAGACCGATAAACCTCCTCGATTACATAGGGTCTTTCCCATTTTGAGAGGAGTTTTCCTGCAAAGAATCTAAAACGAGAGTTGTACAAAATAACATATTCTCCAACTTTAAACTCACACTTTTGAATTCTTTTGTCATGCCATCTTTTAACTTTTTCTTTAAACAACTTGGCATTTTCATAAGCTTGGGTTCTCCATTCATCTAAAGAGCTAATATCAAATAACCTCTTTTCACCGGCAAGTTTGAAATCATAGTTGAGTTCTTTGATTGCCCAATATGCTTTATGTTCTAACTCAAGAGGCAAATGACAGGCTTTTCCATACCTCTTAGAAAAATTCCTCCGGGACCTATTGACAGTCTTTTGCAAAATTAATTTTATTTCTCTATTACTAAGCTCAACTTGACCACTAGACTGAGGATGATAAGGTGATGCAATTCTATGGTCAACATCATACTTGGCAAGCATTTTATGAAAAGCACCATCAATAAAGTGTGAACCACCATCAGTCATTAAATATCTAGGGACTCCAAACCTTGGGAAAATAACTTCCTTAAGCATTTTAATAGAGTTGTTGTGATTAGCACTACTGGTTGGAATAGCTTCTACCCATTTAGTAACATAATCAACAACAACTAAAATATATGTATACCCATTAGAGGAAGGAAAAGGTCCCATGTAATCAAATCCCCAAACATCAAATGGTTCAACAACAAGTGAATAATTCATAGGCATTTATTGACGCTTACCGATATTACCTATTCTTTGGCATTCATCACAAGATAAGACAAACTTACGGGCATCCTTGAAGAGAGTAGGCCAATAAAATCTGGATTGCAATACCTTGTGAGCAGTTCTATCTCCAGCGTGATGCCCTCCATAAGCTTCGGAGTAACATTTCCATATGATTTGTCCCTGTTCATGCTCAGGTATACAATGTTTAATAATAACATCTACCCCTTCTTTATAAATATGTGGGTCATCCCAAAAGTAGTGTCTTAAATCATAGAAGAATTTTTCTTTTGTTGGTATGTAAAGCTAGGTGCTAAATATTTAGCAACAATTTAATTAGCATAGTCAGCATACAAAGGAGTATTATGAGCAACATTTATTGCAGCTAACTGCACATGAGGAAAACTATCATCAATAGGTAGTGGGTCATCAAGCACATCTTCAAGCCTACACAAGTTATCTGCTATGGGGTTCTCAGCTCCTTTTCTATCAGTGATATGCAAATCAAATTCTAGTAGCAAGAGAACCCATCGAATAAGTCTACGTTTAGCATCTTTCTTTTCCATAAGATATTTTATAGAAGCATGGTCGGTGTGAATAATTACCTTTGAATCAATAATGTAGGATCTAAATTTATCACAAGCAAACACCACTCCTAGAAATTCTTTGTCAGTAGTAGCATCATTTGGTTGAGCACTGTCTAGAGTTTTACTAGCATAATGAATAACATTCAGTTTCTTATCAACTCTTTGTCCTAGAACAACACCAATAGCATAATCACTAGCATCACACATAATTTCAAAAGGCAAGTTCCAATCAGGTGGTTGAACAACAGGTGCAGAAATTAAAGCTTTCTTGAGTGTTTCGAAGGCTTCTAAACAATCATCATCAAAAACAAAAGGGACATCCTTTTGCTAAAGGTTTGTAAGAGGCCTAGAAATTTTAGAGAAGTCTTTGATAAATCTCCTACAGAAACTAACATGACCTAGGAAACTATGAATATCTTTGATATCTTAGGACATGGCATTTTCTCAATTGCATCAACCTTAGCTTTGTCCACTTCAATACCTCTTTCAGAAATTTTATGACCCAAGACAATGCCTTCATTAACCATAAAGTGGCACTTCTCCCAATTCAAGACAAGATTTGTTTGTTCACATCTCTGCAAAACTCGATCAAGATTGCTTAAACAATCATCAAAAGACTTCCCATAAACAAAGAAGTAATCCATGAAAACCTCAACAATCTTTTCACAAAAGTCAGACAATATAGCAGTCATACCTCTTTGAAAGGTAGTAGGTGCATTGCATAAACCAAAAGGCATACGTCTATAAGCATAAGTTCCAAAGGGACAAGTAAAAGTGGTCTTTTCTTGATCAGGTTGAGAAACATCAAGGAAGCAAAACCAGGATATCCATCAAGGAAGCAAAAATGTGTGTGCTTAGATAATCTTTCTAGCATTTGATAAATAAACGGCAGAGGGTAATGATCTTTTCTAGTCGCTTTATTTAATTTTCTGAAATCAATTACCATTCTATAGCCCGTAACAATTCTTTGTGGAATAAGTTCGTTCTTATCATTAGGAACAACAGTAATACCTCCTTTCTTAGGGACACAATGAACAGGACTTACCCATCTACTATCAGCTATAGGATAGATTATACCTGCTTCCAGAAGTTTTAATACTTCCGTTCTTACCAATTCTTTCATCTTTGGATTTAACCGATGTTGGTGATCAACAACGGGTTTAGCATCAGGTTCCATATTAAGTTTGTGCTGACATAGAGTGGGACTAATGCCCTTTAATCATCAAGAGTATATCCAATAGAAGCTCGTTGCTTCCTTAGAACTTTCAATAGTCTTTCTTCTACATGTTCTGAAAGGTGAGCACTAATAATAACATGACATATCTTCTTTTCATCAAGATAAGCATATTTCAAAGTGTCTCGCAATTGTTTTAATTCAAACACAGGATCACATTTAGGTGGATGAGGACCTCCTAGAGTTTCAATAGGCAAATTGTGTTTAAGTAGAGGACATTGTTCAAAGAAAATCTTATCTGTTTCATTTCTTTCATGCATATGTAGATCATTTTCATGGTCTAACAAATATTGTTCTAGTGGATCAGTAGGAGGCACAGCAATAGAAGAAAGACCAATTATTTCATCCTTACTAGGCAATTCTTTTTCATGAAGCTTTCTACTAAACTTGGAAAAAATAAACTCATGAGACTCATCACCAAAACTAACACCGACAGTTTGTTTCTCACTGTCTATCTTAGCATTAATAGTGTTTAAGAAAGGTCTACCAACGATAATGGGACAAAAGTCATCTTGTGGGGAACGAAGAACAAGAAAATCAGTAGGGTATTTTATTTTCCCACACAAGACTTCAACATCTCAAACAATCCCAAGTGGTGTGATGGTGTCTCTATTAGCAAGTTTAATAGTGGCATATATTTCTTCTATTTCAGCGGGTGTTATGTCATTCATAATTTCTTGATTTAAAGTAAATGGAATATCACTCACGCTAGCACCTATGTCACATAAACCTTGATAACAATGATCTCCTATTTTAACTGAGACAACATGCATGCCAACAAAGGGTCTATGTTTTTCCTCTTAATTAGCTTTGGCAATTACAGTAGCTTCATTGCAGAAGTAAATAACATGTCCATCTATATCTTCTTCTAGGAGATCTTTAACCATAGCAACACTAGGTTCTACTTTGATTTGTTCATCAGGTTTGGCTAATATAACTTCTGTTAACCACAGTTGAAACCTTAGCATGTTCTTTTATCCTAACAGGGAAAGGTGGTTTCTGAATATAAGCAGTAGGAACAACGAGATCAACATTATAAAGTATAATTTCTTCTTTAGCTAGTACCAGTTCTTTAATTTCTTCTTTAATGGGTGGGTGATATTTAAACCACTTATCTTTAGGGAGATCAACATGAGTAGTAAATGATTCACAAAATGAGGCTACTATCTTAGATTCAAGTCCATATTTAGTGCTAAACTTTTGAAAAAGCCTCGGTATTCATAAAAGATTTAACACAATCATACTCAAGCTTAATACCTGACTCTTTACCTTCAT
Organism: Triticum aestivum; assembly: GCF_018294505.1. Classification (NCBI taxonomy): domain Eukaryota; kingdom Viridiplantae; phylum Streptophyta; class Magnoliopsida; order Poales; family Poaceae; genus Triticum; species Triticum aestivum. Next base: position 629,638,921 of record NC_057801.1, read on the forward strand.
CCAGTTCCCAATCTTCAGAGTTGCGTTTAATTCTTTCCAAAAGATCCCACCGGAATTCAATAGTCTTCTTCATGAAAGAACCATTACAAGAAGTATCAAGCATGGATCAATCATTATGAGAAAGCCGAGCATAACAATTCTGGATAATTATTTCTCTTGAGAGCTCATGATTGGGGCATGAATATAACATTTACTTCAGTCTCCCCCAAGCTAGAGCGGTACTTTCTCCTTCACGAGGCCAAAAATTATATATGTAATTCCGATCATGATGAACTAGATGCATAGGATAATTTTTTGGTGGAACTCCAATTTCAATCGATTCCAATTCCAGGATCCGATATCATTGCATAGCCTATACCATGTCACTGCTTTTCCCTTCAAAGATAAATGGAAAACCTTCTTCTTAACATCATCTCTGGGTAAACCTGCAAGCTTAAACAATCCACAAATTTGTTCCACATATATCAAGTGCATATCAGGATGTTCGGTTCCATCTCTAGCATAAGGATTACCTAGAAGTTGTTCTATCATACCCGAGGGAATTTCATATTCAATATTTTCAGTAGGTGCAGTAGGTAGAGGGGTAGCTAATTGTGGTTCCGGTCAGGGTGAAGATACCCCGAACAAACCCCTCAAAGGATTGTTTTCCATAGTAACAAGTGAAAATAAATTTTAGCACACTATATAAATATTTCCTTACCAAATTCTACTTACCAAAGGCGCTTCACTCCCCGGCAACGGCGCCAGAAAATAGGCGTGATGACCCACAAGTATAGGGGAGCAATTGTAGCTCTTTTCGATAAGTAAGAGTGTCGAACCCAATGAGGAGCAGAAGGAAATGACAAGTGGTTTTCAGCAAGGTAATGTCTGCAAGTGTTGAAATTGTAAGTAGCAAAGTAGTTTGATAGCAAGATAATTTGTAACGAGCAAGTAATGATAGTAGTACCAAAAGTGCATCAAGGTGTCCCAATCCTTTTGAGGAAAAGGACAAGCCAAAATGTTATCTTATAGTACGGAAAGTGTTCCTGAGGGTACCCAGGAATTTCTTCTAGTCACTTTCATTGTGTTGGTTCGATTTGTGTTTGGTACTTTGATAATTTGATATGTGGGTGGACCAGTGCTTAGGTGTTGTTCTTATTTGAACAAACCTCCTACTTATGATTAATCCTTCCGCAAGCATCCGCAACTACGAGAAAAGTATTAATCATAAATTCTAACCAGAGCATTAAACTTTTGGATTCAATCGGTCCCTTACGGAATAGCGCATAAAGTAGGGTTTAAGCTTCTGTCACTCATCTAATTGCTATTCCACAATGAATTCCCTTAGGCCCAAATATGGTGAAGTGTCATGTACTCGACATTCACATGAGACCACTAAGGGAATCACAACATACATACTATCAAAATATCGAACACATATCAATTGCACATGATTACTTGCAACATGATTTCTCCCGTGACCTCAAGAACAAAAGTAACTACTCATAAATGATAATCATGCTCAAGATCGTAGGGGTATTAAATAGCATAATAGATATGAACATATAATCTTCCACCAAATAAACCATATAGTAATCAACTACAAGATGTAATCAACACTATTAGTCACCCACAAGCACCAATCTATAGTTCCGGTAACAAGATTGAACACAAGAGATGAACTAGGGTTTGAGACGAGATGGTGTTGTTGAATATGTTGATGGAGATAGCCTTCCCCAAGATGGGAGAGTTGTTGGTGATGATGATGACGATGATTTCCCCCTCCGGGAGGAAGTTCCCCCGGCGGAATCGCTTCGTCGGAGGGCAAAAGTGCTCCTGCCCAAATTCTGCCTCGAGACGGCGGTGCTCCATCCCGAAAGTCCTCTCTTTATTTTTTCAAGGTCAAAATGACTTATATACCAGAAGATGGGCACCAAAGGTGGGCCTGGATGAGCACAACCCACCAGCGCACGCCTGGGCTCCCTAGCACGCCTAGGTGGGTTGTGCCCACCTAGTGGGCCTCCTCTGGCATTTATTTGCTCCAATATTCATCAAATATACCATAAAAATTCTCCATGAAGTTTCAGCTTGTTTGGAGTTGTGTAGAATAGGTAGCCTGACGTAGCTTTTCTAGGTCCAGATTTCCAGCTGCCGGAATTCTCCCTCTTTGTGTATGAGAGAAAAGGCATTATAATTACTCCAAAAACATTATTATGCATAAAATATCATAAATAACAGTAGGAAAACATAATGCAAAATGGACATATCATCTCCCTAACCAATGGAACCCTCAGGACCCTTCGGAGCATCCAGGAGAGGGTTATTTCGAGCCGTGGCCCTAGACCAACTTAGACCAAAAGCCTAAGCTTGTGGGAGTACGTATTTCTCATTGACATTACATTCATGTTCAAAAACTTATTTGAGTTGGCAATGTTCATCCCTTTTCATTGTATTATCCATGTTAGTTTATTTTTCTTGCTTTCTTCTTGTGTGTTAGAAAAACTTTGAGAAATCCAAAAAATTAGTTCTTGCTTCTTTTTAGTTTTTCTTTCCAAGTTTATTTAGTATTAGTATTAAAAGAAAACCAAAAAAGATTTCTTGTTCTTCTTTTGCTTGTTGGGAGCTTACTCATATAAATAGTTTTCTCATTCTTGTTTTTGCTTTCATCAGAAAAACAAAAACTCCAAAAATATTTCAGTGTGTTTCTTTGAAATTCTTTTCTTTTTCTTTGGGTCATAAGGAGAAGACCATGTTGAAAATGTTGAGTGGCTCTCATATGCATTATTGTTGATCTAACAAAGAGCCCATATTACCTTGTCTTCTCTTTTGAATAAATGTTTGCAGATTCCAACTTAGTCCACTACATGTGCACTATTATTGTTATCCCCACCGTTTGGTCGTCCTAGTGAAAGGCAATAATGACGATATATGACGAAATGATTGAGATGGAGAAAAGCTGGTACGAAGTTTACCTATTTTGTTTTTGTAAATATGATTAGCTCATCGTTCTTGATTCACCCCATTATGAATGAAACATGTTTGCAATGAAAATTAGAGATTATAGTTACTCATGCAATGCTTAATTAGCTAGGAGTGGGTAATGGTTTATCTTGTGTGCCAACATGCTTTTAAAATGGTTATGATGTAGTATAATAGGATGGTATCCTCTTTTCAATGATTCAAGTGGCTTGACTTGGCACATGTTCATGCATGTAGTTGAAACAAAAACAACATAGCCTCCATGATATTTATGTTCATGGTGATTCATATTCTACTCATGCTTGCACTCAATGTTGGTTAACCTCAATGCAAGTTTATGACCGTTGTCGCTCTCTAGTTGGTCGCTCCTCAATCTATTTGCTAGCCTTCACTTGTACTAACCGGGAATACTGCTTGTGCATTCACTTCCTTAAACCCAAAGTTGTTCCATATGAGTCGACCATACCTACCTATATGCGGTATTTACCTGTCGTTCCAAGTAAATTTGCATGTGCCAAACTCTAAACCTTATAATAATAATCTGTTTTGTATGCTCGAATCGCTCATGTATAGCGACTAGGGGTTGTCAGTATCTTCCATGCTAGGTGGGTTATTCTCACGATGAGTGTTTATTCACTTGTCATTCATGAGAAAGTGGCTGGTAGTCGGGATGCCCAGTTCCATGCTCAAAATCAAATCAAAATATAATAAGTAAACAAAACTCCCCCAGGACTATTATTGGTATGGACGTTACCCGTGGATTCGACTAGCTGTGGAGTGTGATTGTCGGTGGAGGGGAAGTAAAAGCTTTACCATTCTTTTTGGGAACCGCCTATAATGTATCTAGGATGGAAGATAGTGAGATCTCTTGGTTTTTATGTTGACAAACAAAGCATACTGCTCGAAATTATATCCATCTCTGTTTTAAAAGCTCCAAGCTCTAGCACCTCTGCAAATCCCTGCTTCCCTCTACGAAGGGCATATCTATTTACTTTTATTGTTGAGTCATCGTCTTCTTATAAAAAGCACCAGCTCGAGAGCACCACTGTCATTTATATGCTTTGTTTTTAATTGATGTTGAGTATAAGTGTGACTGGATCTCTTTTTCCATGAATTATAATGTCTAATCAGTCCTTGATCTTTAGGGGTGCTCTGCATTTATGTCTTGCATTCTCAGAAAGGGCTAGCGAGATACCATTTTGTCATATTGTATCATGATTGTTTTGAAAAGTGTTGTCATTCAAGATTTCTTAATATTGCTCGCTAGTTGATTGTGCTATTGATATGAGTAAATGTGAGACCTAAATGTTATTGTGAATATGGTTAATCTTTGCTGAAAACCTGAATATTGGCTAGACATATTTGCAACAACAAGATCAAACGAAGCTTGTAAAAGTTTTTCTTTGTCACTTTCAGTTTTTCAACTGAATTGCTTTAGGACAAGTAATGGGTTAAGATTGAGGGAGTTGATACATCTCCATCATATCCACTTTTCCAAACTTTTTTTCCCTAGTTTTGGAATCTAATTTGCAGGATTTGAATGGAACTAATCCGGATTGATGTTGTTTTCAGCAGAATTGCCATGGTGTTATTTTTGTGCAGAAATAGAAGTTCTCAGATCGACCAAAAAATTTATGGAGAATTTTTATGGAATATATGAAAAATACTGGCGCAAGAAGTTACCGGAGGGGATCCATCTAGAGTCCACAAGCCTGGGAGGCTCCCCCCTTGGGGTGCGCCTAGAGGGCTTGTGGGCCCCCAGGACCTCCTCCGACCCAACTCCAATTCTATATAACCCTATTCAGGGAGAAAAACCCGGAGAGAAGAATTCATCATGTTTTATGATACAACCGTCACCTCATGTTCTTCATCAGGAGGGCTGATCTAGAGTCCGTTTGGGGCTTCGGAGAGGGGGATTCGTCGCTATCATCATAACCAACCTTCCTCCATCACCAATTTCATGATGCTCACCACCGGGAGGGAGTAATTCAATCGTAGACTTGCTGAACGGTGATGGGTTGGATGAGATTTATCATGTAATCGAGTTAGTTTTGTTAGCGTTTGATCCCTAGTATATACAATATTCCGGGATTGATGTTGCTATGGCTTTGCTATGCTTAATGCTTGTCACTAGGGCCCGAGTGCCATGATTTCATATCTGAGCCTATTATGTTCTCATGAATAAATATGTGTTCTTGATCATATCTTTCTAGTTGTAGACACCTATTACGAGTTGTGATCCGCATACCCCAAGGTGACAATAATTGGGATTCTTTTCAGTGATTACAGTAGTTTAAGGAGTTCATGTATTCACCAAGTGCTAATGCTTTGTTCTGGTTCTCTATTAATAGGAGGCCTTAATATCCCTTAGTTTCCATTAGGACCCCGCTACCATGGGAAGGTAGGACAAAAGATGTCATGCAAGTTATTTTCCATAAGCACGTATGACTACATACAGGATACATGCCTACATTATATTGATGAATTGGAGCTAGTTCTGTGTCACCCTAGGTTATAACTGCTACATGATGAATATCATCCAACACAATTATCATTGCAGATCCATTGCCTACGAGCTTTTCACATATTGGTCTTTGCTAAATTACTTTCGTTGCTATTGTTGTTACAATCACTACAAAACTACTACTGTTACTTTTGCCAATGTTACCGTTACTTCCATACTACTTTGCTACTTAAAACTTTGTTGCAGATATTAAGTCTTTCAGGTGTGGTTGAATTGACAACTCAACTGCTAATCCTCATGAATATTCTTTGGCTCCCCTTGTGTCGAACCAATAAATTTTGGTTGAATACTATACCATCGAAAACTGTTGCGATCTCCTATACTTGTGGGTTATCAAGAGTCGTCATTGAGCTAAGGTGTGATAACCCAGAAGTATAGGGGATCACAACAGTTTTCGAGAGTAGAGTATTCAACCCAAATTTATTGATTCGACACAAGGGGAGCCAAAGAATAGTTGCAAGTATTAGCAGGTGAGTTGTCAATTCAACCACACCTAGAGATTAATTATCTGCAACAAAGTGATCAGTAGCAAAGTAGTATAATAGTTTTGATGGTAATAGCAACAAGAATAGTAACGGTAACAATGATAGCAATGATTTTGTAGCAAGTGTAACAGTAACAGTAGCACTAGTAACTTAGCAAGAACAACATAAGAGAAATTCATAGGCATTGGATCGATGGATTCCTTGGATGGCATTCATCATATAATAGTCATAACCTAGGGCGATGCGGCACTAGCTCCAGTTCATAAATATAATGTAGGCATGTATTCCATAAATAGTCATACGTGCTTATGGAAAGAACTTGCATGCCATCTTTTGTCCTACCCTCCCATGGCAGTGGGGTCCATAGGGAAACTAAGGGATACTAAGGCCTCCTTTTAATAGAGAACCAGAACAAAGCATTAACCTATAGTGAATACATGAACTCCTCAAACTATGGTCATCACTGGGAAGTATCCCGACTATTGTCATTTCGGGGTTTACAAATCATAACACGTAATAGGTGAAGATAACTTGCAAAACCGGATCTAGAACATAGATATAATGGTGAAAACATAAACGGTTCAGATCTGAAATCATGGCACCCGGGCCCAAAGTGACAAGCATTAAGCATGGCAAAGTCATATCAACATCAATCTCAGAACATAGTGGATACTAGGGATCAAGCCCTAACAAAAATAACTCGATTACACTACAAAAAAAAGACACATCCGTGACATTTTTGGCCGAACGAATTTTTTTTCTGTCATACTTATGACACTTCTATGACGATAATTGTGACAAAACCCGGTATCATCATAGATGTGGTGGGATCCTACTTCTATGACAAAAAATCATGACAAAAAATGGGCTTTTCGTCCTGGGCAGGCCAGAGAAGCAGCTACATGACATTCTTTGGGCCGTCCATGACGGAAAAAATCGTGGTAGAAGTGAGGGCGAGGAAAATTTTGGGGAGTTCCCGGTTACGGTGGGTGGTCGGGGGCCGAGCAATGCGCATTTCTCTCATACATGTACGTGCGTGTGTGCGAGGCGTTGGGCTCTAACTGAACCCGAGCGAGGCGGCGCCTAACTGAACCCGAGCGATTGCACTGCAGGCTACACGTTACTGAACCCGAGCGATCGAGCGATTCTTTCGCTACAGTGAGGGTTGCAAGGGGGGTTTGGATGAACAGTTAGCATTGGGGGGGGGTGGATGAATAGTGTGCGGCGGGGGTGGATGAACAGGACCCCGATCGATCGAGCCGGTTGGGGCTGGATGAACAGGACCCCGTGGAGGGCTGGATGAACAGGACGACCCCGTGGAGGGCTGGATGAACAGTAGACGATGGAGGGTGGATGATCATTTGCCCATGGAGGGGTGGTTGAACAGGAGCCCGTGGAGGGGTGGTTGAACAGTAGCCGGTGGAGTAGCGCGGTGGAGGCTGGATGAACAGGAGCCCGTGGAGGCTGGAGGAGGTCTACGGTGGATGAACAGTAGCCAATGGAGGCTGGAGGAGGTCCACGATGGAGATGAACAGTATCCCATGGAGTCCCGTTTTGCGGTACGCCACACCCCTCCCGATGAAAAGAACCCCCGTTTCAATCGTAGCACTCCAACACAAGTCCGTTTCGCCTGTTTTGCGGTATGCCACACCCCTCCCGATCAACAGGACCCCCGTTTCGACCGTAGGAGGTCCGTTTACTCTGTTTTACGGTACGCCAGACCCCTCCCGATGAACAGGATCCTGTTTCGAACGTGGCCGGTCGAACACAAGGCCATTTCCTCCGTTTTGCGGTACGCCAGGCCTCGTTTCCATCGCCTATTCCGTCCAAGCCGGTTGGCTCGAACGCGTTCCGTTGCCTCCCGATGAAAACGATGCATTACGTTGCCTCCCCATGAACACGACGGATTCCGTTGCCTTCCCATGAACACGACGATGACGCGGTTTCTCCATTCCGACCGAGCCATGTACACGAGCCCTGGCCGTACATATGCGCGAGTAGGCGTTCGAGACCCCGCATGTATGTACGTACGTGGCTGTATTTTCTTTCTTGCACCCTGGCCGTTGTACGTACATGTACATGCTACGTGCGCGCCTCTACTACGACACGTGCACGCCTCTACATCGACCAATATGTACATACACGTTCGCGACCAGAATGACAATGCTACGTACGCTTTGACCAGGCGGGTCCCGACTGTTAGGCACTTCCTTATGTGCGAAGATGTAGCTGGTGGGTCCCAGCAGTCAGGGGGACGAATCATTTTTTTGCCCGGACGCACTTCCTTGCGTGCGAAGGTGTAGCTGGTGGGTCCCAGCAGTCAGGGGGGAAACATTATTTTCGTGAAATACGGTGGCCCGTCCGGTGGGTCCCTGCTGTTAGGTGGAGGAATAATTATTTTGCGTGTAATAAGGAGGCACTTCCTTGTGGCTGCCGTGGACCCATCTGCTAGCCTCTCCACGTATAGTACTCTTCCGATGGAAGTCGGTCGTTGACCACATTGACCACGTCGCGCCGAGAGCACCACGGCGGTGGACGACGGCGAGGCCTAGGAAGGGGACAACGCGGAGCCGGGGAAGACACAACAGTGGATGCCCGCGTGAAGAGGAGTATGAGGGTTCACTGGTTCAACTGTGGTGTGAGGCCGCCGTCGCCGCAGAATAACAGGGGGTGTGGGTGAGTAGAGGGATGGCCTGGCCAGCGGTGGGAGTAGTAGGGGGTGGTGAGGCCTCCGCAGCATCACAGCCGACCACGGGAGGCAGGAGCATGCGGCACGACCGACGCTGGTTTGGGCGGCTGGAGCAAGAAGACCAGAGGTTGAAGAAGCACTATGGTCGTTGGATGAACATCGTACGGTAACAGGAGCTAGAATTGTTCATATTGACTAGGTTGACAAAGCCCTCCATCCCCGTCAACTTGGTAGGCCCACAAGTCAGCCTCCCACTATGCTGGGTTCCAGCTGGCAGGGGGGTATTCATTTTTTTGTGCATAATAACGAGGCACTTCCTTGCGTGCGAAGATAGCTGGTGGGTCCGACCTGTCAGCAGGGGGCACGTTTTTTTCGCGAAATACAGAGGCCCTTTCGGTGTGTCCCAGATGTCAGGTGGAGGAATCATTATTTTGCACGTAATAAGGAGGCATTTCCTTGTGTGTGGTCGTGGACCCAGCTGTCAGCCTCTCCACACACATTCTACTTTCGATGGTGTCGTTCGTTGACCACGTTGACCACGCCGCGCCGAGTGAATCCAAGGTGGTGGACGACGGCGAGGACCCGGACAGCAACGAGCCGAAGATGGGAAGACGTGGGAGTAGAGTCGCAAACGGAGAGGTGTACGATGGTTAACTGGTTCTGGTGCGGTGTGGTTCGGCTGTCGGTGGAGAAGAACAGGAGGTGTGGAGGGGTGGAGGCATGGCCTGGCCAATGGTGGAGTAGCACTTCATAGCGAAGCATGCTAAGCAGAGCTGCTAGCAGCAGGAGGCGGGAGGTGGTCCCGGTGGTGCTGGAGGAAGAAGACGAGAGATTGAAGATGGATGCCGGTCATTGGATGTAAATCCAACGGCTAACATGTCAGAATTATTTGTTGACTAAGTTGACAACGACATGCGTTGGCTTCGACCTATTCGCCCACATTTCAGCCTCCAAAAATGTGGCACGTATTCAACCCATTTTTTCAGAATTTATAGTCTTTTTTTGCGCGGTAGAATTTACAGTCAATTTGATCTTTTTTTTTGAATTACAGCCATTAGCTGGGCTGGGTGAACAAATAATGTAGCGTCCATGCGGCCCATTTATTTTATTTCCTAAAAAATTACAGGCCATTTGCACTTTCTCGAAATACACGATTTTGCTGGGCTGATTCTAATTATAATGTTGGGTTGGGCCAGCAATGTTATCAAAAAATAAAAAGTGGCTGAGCATTTTGTTATAAATATATTTAAATAATAAGTGATATTATTACATTCGTCCTTAAATCTTACCAAGATTTTGTACACAATCACTAGGATTTTCGTGCCAAAACAATCCAGGATTCTATTGTTAAGAAATTATTTTTATAAGTTAATAAGATGTGGGATATTGTTTTCTTACATATGTAAGTATCTGTTAAATATGATGGCAATAAAAATAATATATAATAACATATAAAATAATTTAAATATATATAATATAGTTAGAAGGGAAACATAAGTTGGACCTAGCGTTCCTATTCTTATATAGAAAAATAGAACAGACCTTTGTGTTTTCTTCAAAAAAACATAAATTGGGCTGCCGATATTCAAGAAAAATAAAACCTCGGATGGGAGGTCCATAGGCCGGTCGATACATGATGGCCCTCAAGAAAATACAAACAGGCCTATGGACCTCCCAGCCAAGGTCGTGGGCTGCGCATGTTAAAAATGAAAGCCTAGATGGGGTAGCCCAAAACCCAGCTGATACTTGCTGCCCCAGTGATAATAAATGATACCTGCCAGCACCCCGGCTTCGTTGTGAATTTATCTCCTATAGTAACTACGTTGAAGCACCTAAAAAAATGTAACTATGTTGACAAACCCGTGGGCCCCAATGTCAGTATAGCATTAGGAGGAAGTATTTTTTTGATGAGGCACTTGCTTGCGTATGGCCATAGACCTGGTGGGTCCCGACTGTCCGCCTCTACACGTATAGTCCTCACCAGATTCCTCTCGTTTGTTCAGCATGTTCACAACGGCAGACAGCGGCATCGCGGCGAGCGCACAAAGGCGCAGGAGGGGATCTGACCACCTGAGGAAGTTCCTTATTATTAATGAAACTACTGAACTAGCCTAGTGGACAAGTGACACTACCCGACAACTGTTCCGCCCGGGTTTGATTACACCTGTGCAGGGAAAATATCTCCAAATTTTTTGCCTCTGCCTTTATTGACATATGGGTCCCCATTGTCATCTACGCACACCACGTCCAACACTTGCCAAAACTTCGTCCCTCGTTTTCTCTGTGTTTCACACACTCGACATTGTGTGGGCATTTTGACTGTGCATCATATGAAGTTGTGCTATCCATGAATGTTGATCAACATGATGTTAACTGGCTGGTAGTTGCATTTTCAACCATGAATAAAACTTCCAACATGATGTTAACCCTGTTTGAAAAGGCCATGTTAATATAAATGCTCTACCTCTAAAAGTTGCAGTTTTTTATCTGAAACTGAACTTGCAGTTTCTTATCTGAAACTGAAACTTGCAGTTTCTTCTCCGAGAATCACATTCTCTGCACTTTTATACTCCTATGGAATTACATTTTTTAAGTGCTAAAAATAGATCTCTAGAATTCATAAAATACTCCATATGCTCAATACTGCAAATCTGAAATTCAAAAGACATTCATATCTGAAAGTACTCTCAAAGTACACAACACAAAACACAATTCACAACCTGCAAATACTGACAACCCTAAGCTCCTCCTGACAATTCACAGCCTGCCCGACTATTGGGCTGGGGGGGCAGTCCCCTCCTATTCCTCGGTGGCAGACAGCCGCCCTGTGAGACGATGTGAACGGCGAGGGAGATGATGGTGGGGAAGCGTCGTCGGGCCAACTGCTTTTATCCTCTTGCAGTTGGGTTCGGTCAATGAAGAATCCACTGGCTCGCTTTGGCAGGACACCCTCACAAACGGCACCTTGTAGATGCTCGATCCTTCAATCTCTGGTGGATGCTCCATCTGGGATCGATACTCCCACCACCTCTCCCTCACGATCGGATTCGGTGAATCTGTTTGCTCCATGGCCCAGAGGAGCAGCTCCATGTACTCCCATGCGACTCCCTCCGGGAGTATCACCGCCTTTTTGCTCTGTTGCACATATTTGGCCATGGATGTCGCCGTCGCCGCTAGTTGGTCCTTGTTGTCAAACCAAGACTGTATCTCCAACATCTTAGCTAGCTTCACAGGGTCGCCGTATGCGATCCTCACATATCGGTTGTACTCCTCCATCGATCTACTTCTCCACAGCACCTTCACTCGCCGGTGGTGGTTTTTGAATGGAAGAGGAGAGGAGCAGCGCTGGTTTTGGATTAGAACGGGAGAGGAGCGACGCTGGTTTTGGAGTGGAATAGGAGAGGACGGGCGGTGGTTTTGAAATGGAAGAGGAGAGGAGCGGCACTGGATTTAGATTGGAACGGGAGAGGAGCGGCGGTGGTTTAAGAGGAGAAGAGCGGAAGAGCGGTGCTGGTCTTGGAAGTATTTTTTTTGTTTTGCGTATTTTGGGTCAAAGTTTGACCACGTACTGTATTTGACAAGCAAAATGTGAATGCATGTCACCAAAAATTGTATTGTTTGGTTTGTATCTGAATGTACTTTCAAATTGTATTATTTTTGCAACGCATAACATATATTTTATGTGTGAAAATCATGGTCAATTATGACCCAGAATAAAAGGGAGACTAGTTAATGTGGGGTCGCTTTCCTAATTGAAGGGTAAATTGATTTTGATTTTGATCCAATCAAAGCGCATTGTCCCTCTCGTACAATCCTAAATCGCTGCCGCACGTTCCTCTCCCTCTTCTCCATTGCAAAACCACCTCCTCTCCTCTCCATCATCTCCATTCCAAAACTACTGTCTCGCCTCTCCCTCTTCTGATCTTCTCCATTGCAAAACCACCTCCTCTCCTCTCCATCACCTCCATTCCAAAACCACCATATCGCCTCTTCCTCTTCTCTATTGCAAGACCGCCGTCTCTCCTCCCATCTTCCAAAGCTAGCACCAGACCACTCAGAAGGACATCTATGAAGAGGATGTAGCAGCGAATCAGGCAGATCGCCGATGGCGACCAGGCAAAGTTAGCCAGGTTGAAGGAGATCCTTACTTAGTTTGACAATGAGTGGGAGATTTCAAGGACGATGCGGGCCATGTGGCAATGTATGCGAAAGAGCGAGACGGCGGCGATGAGAGCGGCGATGTACATGTACTCCTCAGCGGCAGTCACGCCATAGTCCTCCGAGTTCATCGAGTATCTCCTATGTGCCATGGAGCAGACAGATTCACCCGAGGCGACAGTCGGGTGGAGGTGGTGGGCGTACAGGTCGAAGGTCGAGCACCCAGAGGATAACGAATCGATCGAGTATGGTGTGCCATTCGTGAGGGTGTAGAGCCAGCTGGAGCCACACGAGTATTCGTTCTCCCACCGCAAGAGGAGGTCGGATGGTGTGACGACGCTTCCCCGCCATTCTCCACGGTTCCCTCGATGCTCACCTTGTTTCAACGGTGGCGGTAGGGTTTAAGGTAAGCTTCGCACTAACCTAATCTTCCACCTGCTCATGCTTACAATCAGTGTGACAGCTAATGAAAATCATGCTTACAATCAGTCTGCGAGTACTACATCAATCACCCTAAAATAGCTCTGGACCTTTGGGTCAAAGTTGTGACACAGTGTACAAATAAAGAAAATAGATTGGTGATTCTTTCAGAAAAGAGTACTCCCTAGAAAACTACCAATATAAGCTACTAGTATTTGGTTAGAGGATTTGCTGCCGAGAAAGATCCGTCCACAGAGAGCGCCACACATCCCACTGGTGGTGGTGGATGTCAATGTGTGCATGCAGCATGGTTGGTGTCGGTAATTTTTACTTGGCACACCTCGCACTTTGCATATATGCCGGTTCCATACGTACATTTGTGCAGTTCCACCAAAATGCAGCTGAATAACCCTGTTTGCACAGATAATGAAAAAGCGTGATTACATTATAGTGGCACTAGTTGATGAAACACACAAAACAAATAGAAGAAAATATTACGATAGTATCATAGTATGCCATGCCGCGAGGGCGAGATGGGCCGTGCGACGCCTCATACGGTACGCCTCATACTGGACATCGTCCCAAGTCTCCCAGATACACCTTCTGCCAGTGATGAACATTAGTGTACAACGGTAGTACAAGGAGGCGCCTTGATACATTCAAATCTCTATTTTTGTACAGATCAACTAAAATTAAGCACCCCAGTTTGCAGAAACGCTTAAACATTAACAATGGGACTAGTTGATGAAACATACATTAACAAAGAGAAGCACTTTCTTTATCTACATTGGAAATGAAATGATAGAGAGGACACTCGCTCTATTTTAACTGTATTATTACTTCATTTTATCAGTGACACAAGGGTCGAGCAGGTGGCAAACAAGGTGTACTATGCGTCGCAAGGATGGAGGCCAGGGGTGCTTAGACTGGGATGCTGAAGCTGGCTCTTTTAGTTACCAACATGGATGATTCAATTCATGGGACCTTTTGGTGCAGTTCACCTAAAATGAAGCAATGTCCCGTGAGCTAGCAACTTCTTCTTCATTTTTTTAAGAAAAGGGCTCCAACCCCGGTTCCATTTCCATCAGAAAACGAAACCCACAGAGCTTCTTCTTCATTCGTTGCAATAAAATTGAGCAACATCAAGGTTGGTTGTGAAGCTCCTGGAATGCTCAACTATAATTTGGATATCATTTGTGCAGTTCAACTAAGATCGAGCGTGAAATGTATATCTCTGTTTGCACAAAAAGGTGGAAAGGAGGGTGACTAACAAGTGATGAAACATGCATCAAATGATAAGAATGTCACATCCTAGTTAGCCATGCATTAGAGTGTTGCATCATGTTTACTTTTTCATCAGAAACTTGAAATGGGGATGACAGAACCCCCAGTCCCCTCTGAAACCAACTAGGGTTTACTAAAATAATTTTCAATGAACCTGAAATGCCCTTCTAAAATGCCCATCATTTTTGTCTTGGTTCAGAACCTCTGCCAAAAGTGGTGCACATTTTCCTAGGCCATCTTAGGGTTTTTGAATTAATTCATAAATATTTGAATTTGGGCATTTAAAATTATATAAAATATTTAAATGCTCAAATATCTCCAAACAAAAATGTTTCATGTTGGGAATAATCCAACTATGGACCAGGAGTAATTTGGTGATTTTTGAAGTTGCCTATGTATTTTATTAAATTCAACAAAGTTGCAGATATATTAAATAAAAATAGAAACAGAAAAAAAGGGGAAAACTTACCTGGCGCCACCGCAGGCCACTAGCCAGCCCACCTGGCCGGCCCAGCCCGGCCACCGCTCCAGCGAGCTGCTTGGCTCGCCAGGCAGGCAGCCAAGGTGCTCGGCGGCGGCACCGCAGCTCGCCACGCAGCTGCTCGCCGCCTCGCCGCCTCCCTCGCCCGGCTAACGCCGTGGATCGGCCTCCCTCTCTCCCCCGAACCCCCCAGACACCCCCTCTCCTCTCCAGCTCCTCCCCCTCGCACGCCCCAGCCATGGCCGACGCCATCGCCGCCACCCCCTCGCCGTAGCCACGCCCTCCGACCACCCCACGCCGTGCCACCGTGTCCAGGAGCTCCGCCGCTGTCCACTTCATCGAGCAGCCGAGCCCCGAGCGCTCGCAACGCCCGAGACCACCGCACCGACCTCGCCCGAGCTCACCGTCGCCGGAGATCCCCTTCAACGCCGTCGTCGCTCCGGTCCATCTCCGGCCGCACCAAGGACTCCGTCGCACTCACTGTGAGCTTAGCCATCTTCCCCTCCCTTCCGTTCTTGCTCCCGAGCCGTGTAGCAACCTCCCGGAGCTCAACCGCACCCACCGCCGTGGAGCTCGTCGCCGACGTGCTCCCGGTCATCCTCCGGCCACAAACTGGTGTCCGTCATGCTCACCGTGTCACGTAGCATCTAGCTAGCCACTCCCCGAGCCTCACCGACCCCTCTAGCGTCAAGTTCGTCCTCGGCCGAACCCCGGTGGCCGCCCAAGTCGTCGCCGGCGCCAACTCCGGCCACCCCGACCTCAACGGACTCCGCCAAGAGCTGCGGTTTGTCCTCAGCTCCCCTCCGGTGGTCTCCGCGGCCCATTTGGTGGCCGAAATGGCCAAAACCACTCCCGCCGCCGCGTCGGGCTCGCCGGCGGCTAAACGCCGGTGCAGCCGACCCGGGTTTGACCACGGGTGGGCCCTGGTTGACTCCCCTGAGTCAATGACAGGTGGGGCCCAGCCCTGTTAATTAAACAGATTAGTTTTAATTAAGTTTTAATTAAAATAATCACCCTGACATGCGGGACCCACTGTCAGGTTTGACCCAGACCTGTTCCGTTGACCTGCTGACGTCACACTGACGTCAGGCTGACGCAGTAATTGATTTTCTGGATTTAATTTAAATCAGGAAATTCCAGAATATTATTTAAACTTCAAAAATTCATAACTTTTATTCTGTAACTCCAAATTGGACAAATTATATATGAAAAATGATCAGAAAAATCCAATCTATCCATCTGTACTATTTTCATGCATGATCAAACAAGTTAAATTGATGTTTTAACAGAACAAGGAAAAGCACTTTAAAAGGCCATGTTTGAGTTTGAAATTTGAATCTTTGATTCAAATTTGTTCAAACCCTTCTGGTTTTAGTTGCATTAGCCCAACACACTCATATTGCCATGTTTCATGCATGCATCATATTGTTGCATACTGTTTGGTAATGTTTGTGTATCGGTGCTCTCTGCGGCAGGTTCTGTCCCCGAAGAGTACCCTGATTACCCTAACGAAGAACCGTATCAGTGCATCGAACCATCAGGCAAGCAACCAACCATTTGATCATATCGATACAATCCCATGTTCTCGCTCCTGCTCTCTTTTACTGCATTAAGACAACGCGTTTCAAACTGCTGTGTGCTACGGTAGTTGAACCCATTTCCTCTGCATGACCTGTCATTGCCACAGTAACTAGATGAAACCCACTAGCATGTGTAGGAGTTGTTTGAGCCATATGTATGTGTTGTTCCTACCTTGCTATGCCTGCTATGCTTAGAGTCGTGTCAGGTCTGGTTCATCTGGGTGATGGGCTAGAGTGAAATGTTTATGTCGGTAATGAGAGTGGTGTGGTGAACACGATTTGGTAAAGGTATCGATGAGAGGCCATGTAGGAGTACATGGTGGGTTGTTTCATTGAAGCCGACCTTAAGCACTGAGATCTGTATGCGTGATTTAAGATACAGCTACTACCATGCATTGGGCCCTGAAATATGACCCCGCTCGACTTCTTATTCACCCTAGCTCTCTGTCCAGGAGTTGCAAGTAGTTTCTGGTGTTTGTAGCCTACTGGAGGCCGTGGACAGCGCTGACCGTAGGGGTGGGCTGTGATGCGGTAGGTACGTGGCACGGTGTACCGAATACCCGTTAGGTATCTCGGGAACCCTGTTCACATCGTTCGGGGCCGTATGGGAAACCTCGGCCGGACTCCCTGCGGATGGAACCTGAATAGGCGATAAACCTGGACTAGAGGCTTAAGTGTTTAGGTAGGTCGTGGTCTACACCCACGTCGGCTTTCGCTTGAAGTCTGCCGAGCACATGTCGTGTGCAGACGCTAAGTGGTGGAAACATGTATGAAGAAGTACACCCCTGCAGGGTTATCATAATCTATTCGAATAGCCGCGTCCGCGGTAAAGGACTACTTGGTTGCCTATACAGTTCATAGACAAGTAAATGGAAACTGTTAAAAGCCTCAAGATAAGTGTGAGTGCCGAGGATGGCTCTTCCGTAGGAAGACGGAGGTGGATCCTCGGTAGTGTATTGAATTGGTGAGTAGTGGACTCGTGTGCGCAAAACCATTTCAAGTTGGAGTATCGTAGGATAGTCTAGCCAAGAGTCAAAGCTGGCTTGCTGCAATAACTCCACCAACCCTTCTTGATAATATGCATGTATGTAGGATCTGATGTAAGTCTTGCTGAGTACCTTTGTACTCATGTTGCTATAATTTACATTTTTACAGAAGACGCTGCAACCCCTTCTGATGGGTTCTATGTAGACGTTGACATCAACGAGTAGGCTAAAGACCCAGGTGGTGACCCTGAGCTTGTGAAGGACCACGTAGTATAGCTAGGCTTTCCAAGCCTCTTTTATTTTACTAGTTGTCTGTACTCAGACAAGTTACTTCCGCTGCTGGTTTGTATGACTGTATGACTTGTATGTTGGGTCGTGAGACCCGTACCTTTGTGTATGTTATGTATGGCTCCTGAGCCTTAAATAAAGTACTTGTGTCGTAGAGTCATGTTGTGATGCTTCGTTGTATTTGCACATATCGAGCATATTGTGTGTATGATTGAAATGCTTGGTATGTGTGGGATCTGACTATCTAGTTGTTTATCTTTAGTAGCCTCTCTTACCGGGAAATGTCTCCTAGTGTTACCGCTGAGCCATGGTAGCTTGCTACTGCTCTGGAACACTTAGGCTGGCCGGCATGTGTCCTTCTTCGTTCCTGTGTCTGTCCCTTCGGGGAAATGTCACGCTTTGAGTACCGGAGTCCTGTTAGCCCGCTACAGCCCGGTTACCGGAGTCCTGCTAGCCCAGTGCTACAGCCCGGACCCACTTGCTGATGACCGACACGTTCGAAGCTGGGTCATGGATGCCTGTCCCTGTAAGTCTGTGCCACTTTGGGTTTACGACTAGTCATGTCAGCCCGGGCTCCTTATCATATGGATGCTAGCGACACTATCATATACGTGAGCCAAAAGGCGCAAACGGTCCCGGGCAAAGGTAAGGCGACACCCGTGGGGATACCGTGCGTGAGGCCGCAAAGTGATATGAGGTGTTACCGGCTAGATCGATGTGACATCGAGTCGGGGTCCTGACAGCGTTGGCATCAGAGCCGGACTGCCTGTAGGTTCTCCAAGCCAAACTGGTCGATGTTGAGTCTAGAAATTCTTTAGTTATATGTAGGGGAATTGTTTGTGGGTTGGAACGTAAGGCTCTTTTTACTCCTTTATCTTATGACATTCTGATCTGAGTCAGTCCATTCTTCCACCGGGGGTTAAGGAATTAGGATCTATTCTCTCTATCAGGATCACGTGTTACTAATCAGTAGTACCTTATAAGTTTGATGGATACAAGCCTAGTTCAGTTCTACTACCACATTATGTTGTTAGAATGGATTCAGAACTTTGATATGATGATGTTGAGTGTGTATGAAATCCTTTGTCAAATGTCTCAAAATCCTTCTTGAGCATTTACAGCTGTTATGCTGCCGAAATTTCGCTAGAAATTCTAATGCCTTTGCATTATGATTGTGCTTTCAGATGGCCACTCGCGACCTCAATCAAGTGGTTCGCCTGACTCGATGCCTAGATGTACCCGGCCATACTGCCAAGTTGGTCAGGGTAATGACTGAGGCTGGATACCGCTGGTATCCTGAGTACACGGTCGAAGAGCAATTCCGAGACTTTAATCAAAGCCAGTATCTCTGCACTGTCAGGATATTTCCATCTTATCCTGGATCCACCGAGCCTCTTCACTGCTCCTATGGACTCGGGGTTACTATTGAGATGGCTGTGCAGGACGCCGCCTACTCTATGATGACCATTATGCGAGTCAGATCTGGTCTATTTCGGGACTCTGATTTCCGGTATATGCCAGGATCACTTCCGGGAGCACAAGGGTATCTCCAGGCTATCTATGCTGACCCCACTCAGGAGGATTCACGGACTCGCACCACTGCTGAGATGCTCGAGGATAAGGACCGTGAAAATCGGGCCTTGAGGTTAGAGCTCTTCAATACCCGTGCTGACCACTGGGCCACTTTGACTCGGTTCGCACCGGCGGTGCAAGCTGGATATTCAGATATGCGCGATCTCTATCCTGTGAGATCTGCTCTGCCAGACGTGATGGTTTGGCGTGATGTAGGAGGCATCACCCCACCTCGCGGTCCCCGCAGGCCACCGTTTGTTGGTCCAAGGCCTCATCCTAGCCCCTATGGTCCACAAGCTCCGCGAGATCGTCTGTTTCCGGATGATCATGTTGAGCTTCCAGGCTATGGAGGTGACTTCTACGAGGACTACTACGGATCGGTCTGAGTTAGTGGTAGTATCACTAGTTCGCACTAGCTGTGTCGTCTATCGTCCCGCGTGACTCGTGGGATATGACCTAGTTTGTACTCCTTCCGGAGGTGTAGAAAAATAATGTATAGGAGCTTGGAATGCCTCCGATGAGATGTAATCCTCTTTCACCGTAATAGTACTTTGTTTGGTCTTGTACTAAACCCTGTATGGTGTGTATGACGATGGAATAAAGAAGCAGTTTCTGTATCTACCATGTCATACGGATGATCATCTTGCATTTCGAGTTATTCCTTACATTTTTACCCTATGTCGGAATTTTATCATCCTGACTAAATCATTGTCTTGTTTACCTAGGATGGTCAACACGCGCGCTAACCCTGCTTCTCAAGAGCAGGCCGAAGGCAGTGAAGCCAGGGATGCAAATCTGCCTCATCCTCCTTCACTAGCCGAGGTTATGATGGAAGCTGAGAGAAACAAGCGGGAGACCAACCGTTTGTTGGAGCGTATTGAACAGAACACAGCACACCATCAGAGGACTAACGTGGTGTCACTCAGTGATTTTATCAAATTACATCCACCCACGTTCCACCACTCCGTCGAGCCTCTCGACGCTGATGACTGGCTTCGCAGTATCTCTCACAAACTGCGTTCCGCGCTGGTAGCGGAGGCTGACAAGGTCACCTTTGCTGCATATCATCTTGAAGGCCCCGCCAGTCTATGGTGGGAGAATTATGGAGCTATGCGCCCGGCGGGCCATGTCACTACTTGGGCTGAGTTCAGTGAGGCTTTCCGTGAACATCACATTCCGGAGGGTCTCATGGACCGTAAACGTGAAGAATTTTGCAGTTTCACCCAAGGCCGACTTTCTGTGGATGCTTACAGCAGGGAGTTTGGTAATCTCGCACGATATGCAACTGAGGAAGTGTCTACTGATGCCAAGAAGCAAGCAAGGTTCCGTAAGGGCCTTAGTCCTGAGCTTCGCCGCGACCTCCGTCTGCATGAGTGCACATCTTTTCAGAAACTTGTCAACAAAGCCATCAGTGCTGAAACTGGTCAGACTGACTATGACGCAACACGCAAGCATGGCCGTGACATGGGTTCCTCATCCGGTGCTGGTCCTCAGAAGCGCCGCGTGTGGGTACCCAACACCGCCCTGCCACCCAGGTTCACACCGAGGCCATCCTTCCAGGCGCCTCGCCCCGTTCAACAGTCTGCTCCAGCCAAGCCCTATGGGGGTCCAACTAACAATGCTCCTCCACGTACCAGTTCCGTGACTTGTTTCAAGTGTGGGGAATCTGGCCACTATATGCGTGAGTGTCCCCAGACCAACCCCAATCAATCTGCTAAAGCTGTTGGCCGTGGCAAGCCGACAGGAAAAATATTCCACGCCAAGCCGGTCACCGCTTCACGTGGCCATGTCAACTGTATCTCTGCCGAAGAAGCTCAAGAGGATCCCAACGTCGTTCTCGGTACGCTTCTTGTTAATTGCCACCCGGCATCTGTTCTTTTCGATACAGGAGCCTCTCATTCTTTTATATCTGAAAATTATGCTCGTTTGCATAACGTCGCATTCGGTGATATGCCAACCTCTATGGTAATTCAAACTCCGGGATCCAAATGGCAAACTTCTCGAGTAAGCCATGGAAATGAAATCCAAGTCGACAGACTTGTTTTCCTCGCGTCTTTGATAGCCCTTAAATCTTCAGATATTAATATCATTTTGGGTATGGACTGGATGTCAGCTCATCAAGCCAAAATCGATTGCTTCTCTAGGACTGTTCAACTCACCCATCCTTCGGGAAAGATAGTCAATGTCTTGACCCGAATAGCCAAGCGACAATTATATTCTCTTAACGCCAGCCCTTTGCCAGACCTTGAGGACGTTCCGGTAGTCCGTGACTTCCCGGATGTCTTTCCAGAGGAATTGCCAGGTGTTCCACCTGACAGGGATGTTGAGTTCGTAATAGACCTCATTCCAGGAACCGTTCCGATTGCTAGAAGACCTTATAAGATGGCACCCCTAGAACTAGCCGAGCTTAAGAAACAACTCGATGAGTCCTTGAAAAAGGGTTTCATCCGACCTAGCTCTTCTCCGTGGGCTTGCCCCGTCCTATTCGTCAAGAAGAAGGATGGTACGGACCGGATGGTTGTAGATTACCGACCTGTCAATTTGGTCACAATCAAGAACAAATATCCACTTCCCAGGATCAACGACCTGTACGATCAGCTCGCTGGATCCTCAGTCTTCTCCAAGATGGATTTGAGGTTGGGCTACCATCAAATCAAAATCAGAAACGGGGACATCCCTAAAACGGCCTTTGTTACTCGTTACGGCCAATACGAGTACACCGTCATGTCCTTCGGTTTAACCAACGCTCCAGCCACCTTTTCTCGGTTAATGAACTCAATCTTCATGGAGTATTTGGATAAATTCGTCGTGGTTTACCTCGATGATATACTCATCTACTCCAAGAACGAGGAAGAACATGCCGAACATCTAAGGCTAGTGTTGCAGAAACTTCGAGAGCATCGCCTTTATGCCAAATTTTCTAAATGTGAATTCTGGTTGTCAGAAGTGACCTATCTGGGTCATGTAATATCTGGTAAAGGTATTGCTGTTAACCCTGAGCGAGTTCAAGCCGTCCTTAACTGGACTCCACCTGAATCGGTCAAGCAAGTTCGGAGTTTTCTAGGCTTAGCGAGCTATTGTCGTCGCTTTGTCGAGAACTTCTCCAAGGTTGCCAAACCTCTAACCGAACTCCTCAAGAAAGATAAGAAGTTCGAGTGGACTCCACAATGTGAGCACAGCTTTCAGGAACTGAAAAGACGCCTGACTTCTGCTCCCGTACTGGTACCGCCAGACTTCTCCAAGGACTTTGTTATCTACTGCGACGCCTCGCGACAAGGACTAGGTTGCATTCTCATGCAAGATCGACACGTAATTGCCTATGCTTCACGGCAATTGCACCCACATGAGGAGAATTATCCTACTCATGATCTAGAGCTTGCAGCTGTAGTCTATGCACTTAAGACCTGGCGACATTACCTCCTCGGTAATCGTTGCGAAATATTCACTGATCACCAAAGTCTGAAGTACATTTTCACCCAACCGGATCTGAATCTCAGGCAAAGACGTTGGGTTGAATTGATCACAGACTTCGACTTAGGAATAACCTACACCCCAGGGAAAGCCAACGTCATGGCTGATGCGCTAAGTCGTAAATCTTATTGTAACAATCTGATGTTACAACAAAGTCAACCGCTTCTCCATGAGGAATTTCGGAAGCTTAACCTTCACATTGTTCCTCAAGGATTTCTTTCCACCTTGGTGGCGAAACCTACTCTTACGGATCAAATCATTGCTGCCCAGAAGCGAGATAAGGGAATAGCTAAGATCAAGGAGAACATTGCTAGCGGAGGTGCTAGTTGTTTCTCCACAAATGATCATGGTGTTGTGTACTTTGAGAACCGTCTAGTGGTTCCCAAGAACCAGCATCTACGGCAGTTGATCCTTAAGGAGGCTCATGAATCTCCTCTCACTATTCATCCCGGTAGTACTAAGATGTATCAGGACCTACGCCAGAGGTTCTGGTGGACTAGGATGAAGAGAGAAATTGCTCAGTATATTGCTAATTGCGACGTCTGTCGTCGTGTAAAAGCAGAGCATCAACGGCCTGCTGGCACCCTTCAACCCTTAGCTATTCCTGAATGGAAATGGGATAAAATTGGTATGGATTTCATTACCGGTTTTCCCAGGACCAAGAGAGGGAATAATGCTATCTTCGTCGTGGTCGATCGTCTTTCCAAAGTAGCCCATTTCTTACCTGTTCGTGAGAGTATAACCGCTAGTCAGCTGGCAGACTTATACATCTCCCGAATAGTGTCTCTCCATGGTGTTCCTTTGGAAATTAACTCGGATCGAGGAAGTCTTTTCACCTCTCGATTTTGGGAAAGTTTCCAAAATGCTATGGGAACCCGTCTCTCCTTTAGCACCGCCTTCCACCCTCAGTCGAGTGGTCAAGTGGAACGCGTCAACCAGATTCTAGAAGACATGCTTCGAGCCTCTGTTATCTCATTCGGAATGGACTGGGAGAAGTGCCTTCCATTTGCCGAATTCGCTTACAACAACAGCTATCAATCTAGCTTGGGTAAAGCCCCTTTTGAAGTTCTCTATGGACGACGGTGTCGAACACCCCTTAACTGGTCAGAGACCGGGGAAAGACAATTCTTTGGCCCGGATATGATTCAGGAAGCAGAAGAACAAGTTCGCATCGTTCGTGAAAAGTTGAAAACAGCCCAATCTCGTCAAAAGAGTCAATATGACCGAAAACATAAGGCTATGACTTTCGAGGTTGACGAGAAGGCTTATCTTCGGGTCACCCCTCTGAAGGGAACCCATCGTTTCGGTATCAAAGGCAAATTGGCTCCTCGTTACATTGGACCTTTTCGCATTCTCGCCAAACGAGGAGAAGTTGCCTACCAGTTGGAACTACCTCCGCACCTCTCCAGAGTCCACGATGTCTTCCACGTTTCTCAACTCAGGCGTTGCTTCTCGGATCCTATCCGTGGAGTGGACCACGAAACGCTTGATCTCCAAGATAATCTTACATATCGAGAGTACCCCATTCGTATCCTCGATCAGGCCGAACGTACCACTCGACGTCATAATATCAAGTTTCTCAAGGTTCAATGGTCGCACCATTCTGAGGATGAAGCAACTTGGGAAAGGGAGGATCGTCTTCGACTCGAGTACCCCGCCTTCTTCCCGGAGGAACCCAAATCTCGGGACGAGATTCTTTTGAGTGGGGGTGAGTTGTCACACCTAGCTAGTCATGCATTAGAGTGTTGCATCATGTTTACTCTTTCATCAGAAACTTGAAATGGGGATGACAGAACCCCCAGTCCCCTCTGAAACCAACTAGGGTTTACTAAAATAATTTTCAATGAACCTGAAATGCCCTTCTAAAATGCCCATCATTTTTGTCTTGGTTCAGAACCTCTGCCAAAAGTGGTGCACATTTTCCTAGGCCATCTTAGGGTTTTTGAATTAATTCATAAATATTTGAATTTGGGCATTTAAAATTATATAAAATATTTAAATGCTCAAATACCTCCAAACTAAAATGTTTCATGTTGGAAATAATCCAACTATGGACCAGGAGTATTTGGTGATTTTTGAAGTTGCCTAGGTATTTTATTAAATTCAACAAAGTTGCAGATATATTAAATAAAAACAGAAACAGAAAAAAAGGGGAAAACTTACCTGGCGCCACCGCAGGCCACCAGCCAGCCCACCTGGCCGGCCCAGCCCGGCCACCGCTCCAGCGAGCTGCTTGGCTCGCCAGGCAGGCAGCCAAGGTGCTCGGCGGCGGCACCGCAGCTCGCCACGCAGCTGCTCGCCGCCTCGCCGCCTCCCTCGCCCGGCTAACGCCGTGGATCGGCCTCCCTCTCTCCCCCGAACCCCCCAGACACCCCCTCTCCTCTCCAGCTCCTCCCCCTCGCACGCCCCAGCCATGGCCGACGCCATCGCCGCCACCCCCTCGCCGTAGCCACGCCCTCCGTCCACCCCACGCCGTGCTCACCGTGTCCAGGAGCTCCGCCGCTGTCCACTTCATCGAGCAGCCGAGCCCCGAGCGCTCGCAACGCCCGAGTCCACCGCACCGACCTCGCCCGAGCTCACCGTCGCCGGAGATCCCCTTCAACGCCGTCGTCGCTCCGGTCCATCTCCGGCCGCACCAAGGACTCCGTCGCACTCACTGTGAGCTTAGCCATCTTCCCCTCCCTTCCGTTCTTGCTCCCGAGCCGTGTAGCAACCTCCCGGAGCTCAACCGCACCCACCGCCGTGGAGCTCGTCGCCGACGTGCTCCCGGTCATCCTCCGGCCACAAGATGGTGTCCATCTTACTCACCGTGTCACGTAGCACCTAGCTAGCCACTCCCCGAGCCTCACCGACCCCTCTAGCGTCAAGTTCACCTCCGACCGAACCCCGGTGGCCGCCCAAGTCGTCGCCGGCGCCAACTCCGGCCACCCCGACCTCAACGGACTCCGCCAAGAGCTGCGGTTTGTCCTCAGCTCCCCTCCGGTGGTCTCCGCGGCCCATTTGGTGGCCGAAATGGCCAAAACCACTCCCGCCGCCGCGTCGGGCTCGCCGGCGGCTAAACGCCGGTGCAGCCGACCCGGGTTTGACCACGGGTGGGCCCTGGTTGACTCCCCTGAGTCAATGACAGGTGGGGCCCAGCCCTGTTAATTAAACAGGATTAGTTTTAATTAAGTTTTAATTAAAATAATCACCCTGACATGCGGGACCCACTGTCAGGTTTGACCCAGACCTGTTCCGTTGACCTGCTGACGTCACACTGACGTCAGGCTGACGCAGTAATTGATTTTCTGGATTTAATTTAAATCAGGAAATTCCAGAATATTAATTTAAACTTCAAAAATTCATAACTTTTATTCTGTAACTCCAAATTGGACAAATTATATATGAAAAATGATCAGAAAAATCCAATCTATCCATCTGTACTATTTTCATGCATGATCAAACAAGTTAAATTGATGTTTTAACAGAACAAGGAAAAGCACTTTAAAAGGCCATGTTTGAGTTTGAAATTTGAATCTTTGATTCAAATTTGTTCAAACCCTTCTGGTTTTAGTTGCATTAGCCCAACACACTCATATTGCCATGTTTCATGCATGCATCATATTGTTGCATACTGTTTGGTAATGTTTGTGTATCGGTGCTCTCTGCGGCAGGTTCTGTCCCCGAAGAGTACCCTGATTACCCTAACGAAGAACCGTATCAGTGCATCGAACCATCAGGCAAGCAACCAACCATTTGATCATATCGATACAATCCCATGTTCTCGCTCCTGCTCTCTTTTACTGCATTAAGACAACGCGTTTCAAACTGCTGTGTGCTACGGTAGTTGAACCCATTTCCTCTGCATGACCTGTCATTGCCACAGTAACTAGATGAAACCCACTAGCATGTGTAGGAGTTGTTTGAGCCATATGTATGTGTTGTTCCTACCTTGCTATGCCTGCTATGCTTAGAGTCGTGTCAGGTCTGGTTCATCTGGGTGATGGGCTAGAGTGAAATGTTTATGTCGGTAATGAGAGTGGTGTGGTGAACACGATTTGGTAAAGGTATCGATGAGAGGCCATGTAGGAGTACATGGTGGGTTGTTTCATTGAAGCCGACCTTAAGCACTGAGATCTGTATGCGTGATTTAAGATACAGCTACTACCATGCATTGGGCCCTGAAATATGACCCCGCTCGACTTCTTATTCACCCTAGCTCTCTGTCCAGGAGTTGCAAGTAGTTTCTGGTGTTTGTAGCCTACTGGAGGCCGTGGACAGCGCTGACCGTAGGGGTGGGCTGTGATGCGGTAGGTACGTGGCACGGTGTACCGAATACCCGTTAGGTATCTCGGGAACCCTGTTCACATCGTTCGGGGCCGTATGGGAAACCTCGGCCGGACTCCCTGCGGATGGAACCTGAATAGGCGATAAACCTGGACTAGAGGCTTAAGTGTTTAGGTAGGTCGTGGTCTACACCCACGTCGGCTTTCGCTTGAAGTCTGCCGAGCACATGTCGTGTGCAGACGCTAAGTGGTGGAAACATGTATGAAGAAGTACACCCCTGCAGGGTTATCATAATCTATTCGAATAGCCGCGTCCGCGGTAAAGGACTACTTGGTTGCCTATACAGTTCATAGACAAGTAAATGGAAACTGTTAAAAGCCTCAAGATAAGTGTGAGTGCCGAGGATGGCTCTTCCGTAGGAAGACGGAGGTGGATCCTGGGTAGTGTATTGAATTGGTGAGTAGTGGACTCGTGTGCGCAAAACCATTTCAAGTTGGAGTATCGTAGGATAGTCTAGCCAAGAGTCAAAGCTGGCTTGCTGCAATAACTCCACCAACCCTTCTTGATAATATGCATGTATGTAGGATCTGATGTAAGTCTTGCTGAGTACCTTTGTACTCATGTTGCTATAATTTACATTTTTACAGAAGACGCTGCAACCCCTTCTGATGGGTTCTACGTAGACGTTGACATCAACGAGTAGGCTAAAGACCCAGGTGGTGACCCTGAGCTTGTGAAGGACCACGTAGTATAGTTAGGCTTTCCAAGCCTCTTTTATTTTACTAGTTGTCTGTACTCAGACAAGTTACTTCCGCTGCTGGTTTGTATGACTGTATGACTTGTATGTTGGGTCGTGAGACCCGTACCTTTGTGTATGTTATGTATGGCTCTCTGAGCCTTAAATAAAGTACTTGTGTCGTAGAGTCATGTTGTGATGCTTCGTTGTATTTGCACATATCGAGCATATTGTGTGTATGATTGAAATGCTTGGTATGTGTGGGATCTGACTATCTAGTTGTTTATCTTCAGTAGCCTCTCTTACCGGGAAATGTCTCCTAGTGTTACCGCTGAGCCATGGTAGCTTGCTACTGCTCTGGAACACTTAGGCTGGCCGGCATGTGTCCTTCTTCGTTCCTGTGTCTGTCCCTTCGGGGAAATGTCACGCTATGAGTACCGGAGTCCTGTTAGCCCAGTGCTACAGCCCGGACCCACTTGCTGATGACCGACACGTTCGAAGCTGGGTCATGGATGCCTGTCCCTGTAAGTCTGTGCCACTTTGGGTTTACGACTAGTCATGTCAGCCCGGACTCCTTATCATATGGATGCTAGCGACACTATCATATACGTGAGCCAAAAGGCGCAAACAGTCCCGGGCAAAGGTAAGGCGACACCCGTGGGGATACCGTGCGTGAGGCCGCAAAGTGATATGAGGTGTTACCGGCTAGATCGATGTGACATTGAGTCGGGGTCCTGACAAAGAAGCATGTTCCTTATATGAATGGCAATCCTACAAGGATAGTAGCAATTTCTAAAGCAGTGGCATTGCTAGATATCAGTGTAGGAATTAGGATTAACTATGACAACCGTTAAATACGACATTACTTTGGGCATGGGAGAGTAGGCGGACCAGGACAGTTGCATTTCTAACAAAAAGAACCAACTTATCTTAATGGGAAATTTAGCGGGACATGTAAAAAAGTGCCATTGATTCATATCACTGGAGGCATTACATTGAAAACAACATTGGTTTAACGTGTCCTTACTTTTAACAATGCGACTGCTACATTTTACTAGTGGCATTACGTAAGATGGCTCGGGGCAACAAACATCAAGAACAGGATATCTGGGCTGGTCCCATTTTTTTTTGGTATAGCCACCTTATACTGTGTGAGGCTAGCAAATCTAGTGGTGGACTTACTCTATTAACTTGTCCCCCAGTCCCCACTTTCTTTCCTTTTTCAACCAATAGATCGGGTTTATATTGAGTTTGTACTGTGTTTCCCTTTATTTCCCTATTAGACCTAGAGACCAGTTGGATAGCCAGTCTCTACTACTTTTCACCCCCATTATTTCCTCTTTCGACCAAGTCCTAGATTCAGGTAACAAATCCTCCCCCACCCCCACCCCCTTTCTTCCTTGTTTGAACCAAGTATTACTAGATTTGAGTGCATGAACTAGTTTTACCTCTTAAACGTAAAAAAATTAGGTGGTTTTCGAACAGCCGATCAATCCTATCTACGAGGGGGCCTGAGAAATAGTAAAAGATACAAATGCAGCGACCTTAGGAGCTCGGGAAATAGAGCAAGGCCGGTTTGGAAGGAAGTTATACCTGATGGTCTTCGGGATGTCGCTAGGTGGGCGGCGGGAGGCCGGATCTGCCCACACTATGGGAGCAAGGAAGAAGGGGTCGGAGGCCCTCCCTCGCCAGCGGTGCTTGGGAGAGAACGGCAAGGCAGGCTGATCGGGACGCGCCAGCAGTGGGTAAGAGCCATCGCCGAGGATGACCGCGTGAACGTTGCACCTTCTCACCTTCCCCGGCGGAGAGGATCCGGCTGGATCTTTGACCAGTAGTGAGCAGAGAGAGAGAGTGTGTGGCCACCGCTGTCGTGTTTAGATCTGGAGAGAACGAGACAATGTGAAGAGAGCAACACTAGCAAGCAAGCACAGAGGCTCCTGCCTATAAAGTGAAGAGAGCAACACTAGTTTTCTTTTGTCTATCGGAGCCGGCTTGACCTCGTCAATGACTGTCCAGAAGTCTTCATGCACGTGGCCCGGAGGAACAGTTGTCATCATTTTGATATGAAACTCCGGATTATAACATATAACATGAAAAAATGCCACATGACAAGAAATCATAACCTCACTGCCCAAAGGAGACAACATGAATCCCGACGGACAAACTATACGAGGAACAAAGCTCAAATTAAAGATAAACTCGTAGAAAAGGGATCCGTCGATAGATGTCCTAATTAACATAGCCGGCTTGACGTAGATGGCAACCGAGTAGTCTTCGTACATGTGCCCCCAATAACTAGCCCAACTCAGTTATCGCTGTTTAACCCTCGCAGTGATGTGAAGCACATGACACCTAATTTTGCGAGATGACAAGAAACCTTTTTTTAGATTTCTCACCACAACTACAGCCATGTACAACACAGCCTGCACGATATGTAGATGATAGCCAATCCAGGCGTGTCTGCTGGAGTCTGGTCACATGCCTGGACGAACTGATCTTTCGTGCTTGCAGGGGTTGTCCAGGCACCAACGTAGTACAACACTTCTCTAGTACTATCGCTCGTCTCCCTGTTCTATTAAGTCACCCGACTTGTGGGGCCGGGGAGTGTGCCTATGGTCGGTTCTCAATTGCGGTCCCACATGTGTGTGCAAATGCAATATGACGCGCATTCCATTCGGAGAGCAGCGTGCCAGACAGACCGACCGTCTGGGGTGCGACGTGAACGCGACGGGCGTGCTGTATACTCCGTACATGTGTACTGCCGTTTTCTAGAGGCTTTGCTCCATGGCGCAATCCATGGATACAAAATTAGTATACTATACTATTTAAAAGTCGAGGGCGGGGCTTTTCCTATGCGGTAGGTGGGGCAGTTCTGCCTAGTCGGTTCGACAGAGACGCGAGAAGATGAGGGAGTAGGCTGCTGCGAATGTAGGGCTGTGTGATTTAATAGTGAGTTACTACTGGATAGGTGGGGCCACGTGATTTGACTTGCCATTATCATTTTAACTGCGGTGCTACGACCGACGTGAGTCTCCTGATTCCTGACCACCTCCATACAGGTGCCTCTCCAAATGCTCCACCATGTAGTAGAGGCTGGCTCTTGCATGAGAGCCCACTTCTCCACTTTTTCCTTGCCTCTCTTTCCTCCACATATGCAAAAATGCCATGTAAAGCGCACTATTGTACTTAGGTTGGTCGTAATGGAGAGTATCATATACTAGTATCATGCATATGATACTTTTGTATGATACTACATCTGTAATGCATAGTATCATGTGGTGGTATCATAGGATAGTTTATTTATTGTCATGCATGTAACATAGTAGCACATCATTTAATATGACAGTATCATATTATGATACTCAACTCTCTCTTTTCTTCATTTAATTCGACGCCACCTCATCAAGATTGCATAGTTGGCATGCATGATATTACCTATGATACTCCCATTACAAGCAACCTTACTTGCTCCTACAGGTGCTAAGGTTGCCAGATAGGCATAAAGTATGATGTGGCAAGTTAATCAAGAAGGGAGAGACTAGTTTGGTGACCCAAGGAAGAAACGATGCTAAGCGCGTGTACCTAGGTGAAAAGACAACTTTGAGTCTATAGCTAATTAAATGAAGCAAACTTAGCAACTGTCGTGGAATTATCACGTCAAATGTCCTCGTGAAAGGACTTAGTCGTGGAGCCATCGTGACGGGTTAGCTTAGAGAGGTTAAACCAGACAAAGGACACGAGAGTTTTATACTAGTTCGGCCCCTTACGATGAAGGTAAAAGCCTACGTCTAGTTGTGATGGAATTATTGGGGTTTCGATTGCCAGGGGGCAAACACACTATGCCTGGCTCTCGAGTTGTTGTTTCTTGTCCCTGGACCGCCGCCGGGTCGTCCCTATATATACACAGGTTGACGCCCAGCCAGTTTACAGAGTCCCGAGGCCGGCTCATACAAGTGTCCGGCTCGGTCTCTCCCTCCCTAACTTACAATACAAGTTATACAACTATGGCAGTTTACCACTATGGGCCCTAATCCGCCTTTGGGCTCTAGGCCTCTAAGCTTTATTAGTAAAGCGCCATCTTCTTTGTCTCCATGGCCTTCAGTATAGTTGATCATGAACCAGCCCCTCCTGGGCGGTTTACACTCAGTAGTTATATCCCCAACAGCAACAAAAAACTAATAAGCACACAATTTCATTGGAAGAGGTCACTACTTGGAAAATGCAATAAATACTAGTACTCCCTGTGTCCCATAATATAAGAACGTTTTTGGTACTACACTAGTGTCAAAAACATTCTTATATTATGGGATGGAGGGAGTACGAAGAAAGAGATAGAGAGAGAAGTAAAAAAAATACACTTATAGCCAACCTTATAGCTAACCTTGTTGTAGTATGAGTGACTAAGTGATGACAATGTGTGACATGCCAACATCAGATAGCCTAACGCACCGTGTTAAATCTCCAAGGTCGTGACCGCGCGGGCAACACGACGGTCATGGTAGGCGCGACCATGATACGGGCTGGCAGCCCTTGGATCTGAGATCAAACGATCACATCCTAAGTTGCTGAAAATTTGCAGAATAACCCTCCAGGATAGGATATTCACCCATAGGTCTAGAATCACGCCATGCAACCGTTCGATCTCAGATCCAAGGGCTCTCGGAAGCCATATCATGGGAGAATGGAAAGCCACTACCCTGTCATTCGCACACTGGCAGTTCTCTCCTACTCGTCCCCACACGTCCTTTAATACTACGGCGGTTCGCTCCTAGTCGTCGCGTCCTTTCGCATTATGGTAGTTCCACTAATCCTAACCCTCCTCCCAAATCTATGGCGCCCCAAATCTCTATGATCGGTAGTGAGTACAAGGTTAGAACCATCACCGATGATGAGTTCGATGTCATCTACACCCGTTCTTCCGCGACGGTGAAAGGATGCCTTTCTCGCTTCGGACACATGTTCAAAAACTCAGATGATGAGTGGGTCGCTGGGCTAGATGTTGAGTACACCACAGTCCTGGGACAAGAGAAGGATCTAAAGGACGAAGCCCGCCATGATCTAGGTTTGCGTGCATGACTTATGCTTGGTCTACCACATATGCCATGCCGATGTTGAATGCCTGGATTTTAAGAACTTCCTCGAGAGCAACCTAGTCAAATTCGTTACTTTAGACTTTAGGAATGAGAAAGAAGTCCTGGGTCGGATAGGCCTCGTTGTAGGTGAAAGCACAAGTGCTCCCTAGGTGGTTTTGGTAATTAATGTCAACATATCTCTTGTTGGACTAACACTTTTATCTAGTATATTTCAGACAAGTTCAACAATGAAGTGGCATGGACTAAAGGATGTGGAACTCCTTCAAGATGCTAAGGACAAGGGATTGGCTAAAGCTTCAAGCTCAAGACTCTTCATTCTATATTTCAGTGATCCAAGATCACATTGAGTCTATAGGAAAAGCCAATACTATCAAGGAGGGATGAGGTGTTGCTTAATGCGCCTCTTGCTTCATGTGCTTAGTGATATGCTCCAAAACCCTCAACTACTTTCTCACATCCTCATTTGACCTAAATCTAAAGCCAAAATCGGTCACACCGATTCTTTCTATTCGGCGCCACCGAGTTCAGATGTCATAGCCACTACCACAAACCCTAACCATATCGGTCCTACCGAGTTGCATTTCGGTCCCGTCGAAAATCCTAATGGTCACTAGGTTTACTAAATCGGTGTGACCGAGTTTGTTGATTCGGTCCCACCTAGATTGGTAAATTGTGTGTAATGGTTAGATTTTGTGTGGAGGCTATATATACCCCTCCACCTCCTCTTCATTCATGGAGAGATCCATCAGAACAAACCTACACTTCCAACTTACCAGTTCTGAGAGAGAACTACCTACTCATGTGTTGAGGCCAAGATATTCCATTCCTACCATATGAATCTTGATCTCTAGCCTTCCCCAAGTTGCTTTCCACTCAAATCTTCTTTCCACCAGATCCAAATCATATGAGAGAGAGTTGAGTGTTGGGGAGACTATCATTTGAAGCACAAGAGCAAGGAGTTCATCTTCAATGCACCTTTTGCTACTTCTTGGAGAGTGGTGTCTCCTAGATTGGCTAGGTGTCACTTGGGAGCCTCCGACAAAGATTGTGGAGTTGAACCAAGGAGTTTGTAAGGGCAAGGAGATCGCCTACTTCGTGAAGATCTATCGCTAGTGAGGCAAGTCCTTCGTGGGCGACGACCATGGTGGGATAGACAAGGTTGCTTCCGCGTGGACCCTTCTTGGGTGGAGCCCTCCATGGACTCGCGCAACCGTTACCCTTCGTGGGTTGAAGTCTCCATCAACGTGGATGTACGATAGCACCACCTATCGGAACCAGGCCAAAAACATCTGTGTCTCCAATTGCGTTTGAATCCTCCAAAACCCTTCCCTTTACATTCTTGCAAGTTGCATGCTTTACTTTCCGCTGCTCATATACTCTTTGCATGCTTGCTTGCTATATGTTGTGAATGTTAAACTTGTGCCTAAACTCCACTTAAACTTAAATTTGCTAAAAACTGCAACTTTGGTACTTAGTGTCTAATCACCCCCCCCCTCTAGACACCTCTTCTCAAGGTCCTACAAGTGGTATCAGAGCATTGGTCTCCATTGCCTTGGTTTAATCACCATTGGAGGAAGATGGATGAGTCTACTTTGGGGAGTCTTAGACATAGAGTGCGTATACTTGATGGAGAGTATTTTCATGAGTGGAAAAATGAGATGCTTGTAATTTTCAATCAATAGAATTTGAACAAGTACATTGCTAGTCCTTGTGCACCTTATGTTGATCCTATGCATCCTACCCTTGATGAGTCTATTGACATGATTAGGAATGTTAGAACTGTTAATCTTATCACTAGAGGCTTGCCTAGAAACTTAATTATAAAACTGCCTACTCTTGAGTGTGCTTACACTATATGGAAATTTCTTGAGGAACGATTTCCTGATTATTCTTTGAAAAATCTAGATGAAATTCTTCATAAGTCTATCACCTTGACTAAGATGAATTCCAATGATCCTATGTTTGGTGATCGTCTGTCGGGGAAACTGATCCACGAACACCTATGGGGCCGGCGGACCGTGGCCCCTTTCGGTTCGGCGGGGGGCGGAGGTCGCACGAAGAGCAGATCGAGGCGAAGCACACGAGCAGTTTACCCAGCTTTGGAGCTCTCCGGAGAGATAATACTCCTACTGCTGCTTGTCTGATTGTATTGTGTTCTTGCTCGAGAGAGCTAAGTGTTTTTCTGGCTTCCGAATGATCCGAACCCCCCTACGTTGCGCATGGGCCTCCTTTTATATGCTCAAGGGGTCACCGACAGGTGGCAACGTAAACAAGGGTACAAATGTAAAAAGAGAGGTGGTTGGTACAATTACTTGTACAGTGTTTCCTACCTAACCCTGACGGCGGGGGACAAGGGCATTAAATGCCCGTCTGTGTAGCCCAAACAGTGTAGAAAAGGACCGTCAGGGGCGCCACCGCTCGCCACGATGGCGATCTTGTCAGCTTTGCATGCCACCGCGCACCGCTGGCTGCACAGCCCCCTGCCACGCGCACCTGGAAAGGCCCCCAGAGCGACACGTTGGTGGATGCGCTGGAGCGTGGGCACAGAGTGGCCACCTGCCGCGGCAAGCGCCTTGCCGCGGCCGTTGCCTTGTCGGGTCCGGAAGCTTGTCGCTCACCGGGCCTTGCCAGGACGCGCGGCGCGTCGCGGATGGTTCCTTGAAATGCCTTGGTTGGCCTTCCCGGCAAGCTCCTCTTGCCAGGGCCTTGTCTCCTGGGCTTAAATACTTTGTTCTTGAATGGCTTCAAAGGAACCACAGAGGATCTTGGCGGACGCCCGGCAAGCCTTGCCGCGAGGTGCTGCAACTGCCCGTGCACAAGTTCGGGGTACTAGGGTACCCCTATTCTAGTACACCGACAGGAGCCCCCGGGCCTGGGTCATACACGGTGCCGAGCGCTGTTGGGCCAGGCCCAAAACAGGGCACGGGCACACGCGGCCTGGGCCACGCCGTATCTTACTCCGTACCCACCGCGCCCTCCCCAACGGCACGCGTCGAATGCGGCGTCGTGGGAGAGATCGTGGGTGGATTCTTTATTCGGAAGGGCGAAACGTCGGCCCCCTCCCTCTTTATAAGCAGGGGAAACAGGGGCAGTTCGCCCCCCCCCCCCGCTGGTTGTTACTACTCCATCTTCGTAAACCTCCGCTGCTCCCCCCTTCTTCTTGAAGCCGAGAGAGAGCAGCGCTCCGCCCCC
The DNA here is from genome assembly GCF_018294505.1 of Triticum aestivum. NCBI lineage: Eukaryota > Viridiplantae > Streptophyta > Magnoliopsida > Poales > Poaceae > Triticum > Triticum aestivum. The sequence continues at coordinate 629,675,104 of NC_057801.1, forward strand.
CCATAGCCACCAGCATCACCAACGCCGTCGACCTCCCCCACCACCTCCGCCATGGCTCCGAAAGCCGACAAGGGGAAGGGCGTGAAGTCGGCCGAGGCGCAGCGGCTCGCGGCGCTGTGGAAGGAGCGGGCGATCTTCTCCCCTCAGCTCGGTGCGCAGGAGCTGAGGGAGTACTACTACCTCTTCTGGTCGATGGAGACGTGAGCGCATCCGCGCACGAGGGTACTCCCGGCCGCCACTTCGGAACTGGCTCCAAACGGGTACCCATTCTTCGCGCTGTTCTTCTATTGTGGGCTCTGCCCGCCCTTCTCGGAGTTCTTCTGCGACATAATGAACACCTACGGGCTCCGCCTCCTTGATTTCACCCCCAACGCCGTTCTGACCATGGCAGTTTTCGCACATTTGTGTGAAAACTTTGTCGGAGTCCACCCCAATGTAGCCCTTTTCCGCCATTTCTTCATGCCTCGGGTCGAGAGAGGAGAGCCGCTTGGCGGAGGGATCGCCTGGATCTCGAGAGTCGGCAAGAAGGAAGCGTATCTGGAGGGTGAGCTTCGCAGCAAATGGGAGGAGTGGAGAGCGGAGTGGTGCTGGATCGTCGAGGAGAACCCGCAGCCGTTCACTGCCCTGCGCCAAGCCCCAATCGTGCGCAACAACGATTGGAGCAACGTGGCCCCGGAAGACGACAGATTGAAGATCGCCGTCACCCGGATCCTTCGCCTCAGGCTTGCCGGGCTCACTGTAGGCGCAGTTGGTGCAGACTTCCTTCGCCGCCGCATCGCCCCCCTGCAGGAGAGGGGGAGACCCGCCTGGGAGTTCAAGAACTCGGCGGATATAATGCGGCTGCGTCCAGGTCTCAACTTCAACTTCACCGTCCTGGAGTTGGATGCAATGCTTCTGGAGCTATTCAAACGCGACCCCTAGCACCCATTTGTTTTGCCAAGGAGCGTCGTTCCATTGTGCAATAATTCATCGCTTGACCGGATCAGCGCCATGATGCCATTGTGCGATTCCCACAGAATCGTTCCAACTTGGCAAGAACCTGCGGATGACGTCGTGCAGGCGTTCTTTGATGACTTGGTAGAAGTGCCGGTCCGCGCCGACGAACAAAAAAGCCTCACCCGTGACACTACCGACGTGGAGCTGCAGCGCATCGCCACTAGGGCGGAAGAGGCTGCGGCAGCAGCTGCCGCGGGCGCGTTCGGGTTCACCGTAGAGGAGGCAGAGGCGGCAAGCCTTGCCGAGCGCGAGGAGTTTGCCGGTGAGGAAGATCTTGCCGGCCCTGAAGCTGAGCCGAGCGAGGCCGGCGAGGAAGAGCCCGAGCCTTCAGACAGCTTGCCGCAGGAGGAGCCCTCGGCCCTGCCAGGAAGGCGTCTCCGCAGGGCCGGGGACATAGCGGGGCGGCAAACGAGCCAACAGCCGCCAAGCCGTGCGACACGCTCTACCGCGGCAAGCAATGTTGCCGCGGGAGCGCCTCACGCTGCTGCGGCAACTGGAGCGGGATCTTCCCGGTCCACCGCCACCGCTCCTGCCAAGCAGGTAAGGGATCCTACTCCTCCGCCTCGCTGCACCGGAGGGGAGCCGGACTTCGATCTCTCCGCGCTCAGCTCCGACGAGGAGGAAGAAGAGTAAGTTTCTTTGGTGTTCTTGTAGTTCTCCAATCTTGTTGCTTTTATCTTGTCTCTGACTTGCTTCAATCTGAACCCATTCCTTTTCAGGACGCTGGCCCAGAGAGCAGCGAAGAGAGCCAAGGCTCCGGTGATTGTCATTGAAGATGATCCCACCATGTCAGCAGGGGGTGTGTTTGAGACCACCTTGATGGACCCTGCAGCCACTCCCCAAAGCAGCCCCCAGCGCAGCCCCCATCATAAGTTTGTGGTTTTACTTCCTGCTGTCGGGCGCGCATGGGTGCTCTTTTCTCTACTGATATCTTGCTTGTTGATTTGTGTAGGAGCAGAACAGCCTCACTAGGAGGGCCCGGAAGCCGCCCCCGAAGCGCCATCTGCTTCGACTACGCCGCCAAGGGAGGAGTCCCCGGCAAGGGAGCACTCTCCGGCAAGGGAGAACGCCCCGGCAAGGGACAATTCTCCGGCAAGGGACGGCACTAGTGATCCTCCGGCGGTTGAGACCGCGACTGCAGATCCTAGTACAGGTAATCTTCTTGCCTGGAATCTTCCCTTGGGCCCTTCTTCTTCTGAATTCCCTTTCTTGGATTTTTGCTTGACTTTTCTCCCTTCTTCGTTCTTCAGATCCATCTGCTGCAGAGCCAATGGAGACTGAGGACGCCGGCGAGGAAGGCGTGCGTGGCAGTAACGACGACGCCGCCGCCAACGAAGAAGGGGCCGGTGCTGATGAGCCCGCCGGCGAAGAGGCCGCCAAGGCTGCCGCCGCAGAAGCTGGCGAGGGGTCGAGCGATCGCACTGACGGCCCTGAGGCCGCAGGAGCGCCAGGCGCTGCGCCGACCGCCGATCCCTCCGCCGCTGCCGTGGAGCCAGGCTCCGAAGAGCCGCAGCCCGGTGCCTACTTGAAGGCCAGCGACGGTATCTTCATCAAGCTTCCCTGGGCGTCGAGCTCCAGGGCACTGGTCGAAGGAGAAGCTTTCGATGAGGAGCTGCTCGCCTTCGCCGGGCTGTCGTTGGTCGATGCGCCAAGCAGCAGCAGTGGCGAGCCTGAGGAGGAGCAGCTGCTGCGGAAGCTGTTGTCACTCTACCGCGCACGACAAGCCAAGCTGGCTTCCCGGGAAGCGCTTGTCGCGAGGGCGGGAGTCGATATGGAGAAACGCGTGGAGGAGCTCCGGGGCCTCAATCAAGAAGCCCTCCGGTCCCTGGCACAGGAGCGGGAGCAACTCGCCGAGGAGCGTACAGCCTTCCTTCTCGAGAAGGCCGAAGCTGAGGAGGAACAAAGGCTTGCTGCCGAGAAGCAGTCCGCGCGAGAAGGCGAGTTGGTGCAGTGGAAGGACAACCTTGACAGCTACGAGGAGGAGCTTGTCGCGCGCGAGGAAACACTTGGCGGGGCTCTCAAGGAAGCAAGGGATGCTGCCGCAACTGCAGAGGCCGCCAAGAAGGAGCTGGAGACGAGGGTGACACAGTTGGAGGCCAACCTCAAGACGAGTGGCGAGGAGCTTGCTGTGCTCAAGCGCGAGCGTGAGAAGGATGCTGCTGCTCATGGTGAGCTGCAGGGTCTTCTCGCTGAAAGGAGCAAGGAGCTCAGCGCCGCCAAGGACTCCAACGCGGATCTCGAGTTGAAGCCGGCTACGCTGACTCAGACGCTGGATGCCGCCAAGGAGCGAGAGGTGAGCTTGTCGGAGAAGATCAAGGCCGACAAGGCGCTGCTGGCGAGCATCGCTATTACCCAGAACTCATTTAGGGAGACAGTGGAGCATTGGACCGAGGGTCTAGTGAATATCGCCGCAGTCATCGACGGGGAGCTAGCGCAGCTGGGGATGAAGGACTTTGAGTATCCTTCCGACGAGCCTCTCCAACCCAGCGCCAAGCTCAGCCTGTTCTTCAAGGGCGTGGCGACGGCACTCTAGCGACTCCGGGAGAGGATCCCAAAGCAGCTGGCCGACGAGTCGCGCAGGGTTTGCGCGGGGGCTCTCCAGAAGGTGCTGATGAAGGTGGCCTTCCGCAACCCAGGCCTCAACCTCACCAATGTCCTCAGGTCGTTGCCGCCTGACGCCGATCTAGATGCGCTCAAGGCCCTTGTCGCACCCATTGTGGACAAGGTGAGCGAGATCAAGAGGGTTGAGGGCGATCGCGTAGACTAGGCCGCCCATTTTCTCTTTCTACTTGTCGCTGCTAGCCATATTATAAGATCAATCTGTTAGAGCTGCGACAAGCTATTTTGTAATATAACTCTATTTCTGTTATCAATTGCTACGTTATTTCCTTTACTAGATTCCTTCCTTTGTATGTTTTTACCCTACGCTTTTAGGGAACTTGTCGGCGCAGGCACCCGAGCTGCAAGCGCTGAGTGCGGGACGTCAGCAGCCTACTGGCGGTGCCGCTTCTGACAAGAAACCTTGTCGCGACTAGTTGCAGCACACTTAAGTTGTTGAGCGGACTCGAAACAAAGTAAGGGCGCAACTAGCTACGAGTTGGTTCCTCCGCGCACAGGTTTTCCATACAAAGCACGGTCGTTCAAGGAAGATAACTTAAAAATTTAAAACTAATTGCTCAAACTTTGGCAACTTAGCTTTTCTGTCGTTTGCTTCCCGGCAAGGCGAAAAACTTCCTTAAACGACGCCTGGTCCATACCATTATCTTCTCCTTTCCCCCCGGGAAACTTGTGTGCGAGGGTACCTTCCTTTCCTTTGTTGAGAAAAAGAAAGAAGAGAAAATAAAGATATGGAGCCTTCCGGCTCGTTATTGCTTACCGGGGGTAGGTGCTGCACAAAGTGTCAGATAACGCATGCAAGAAAGAATATAATGCATGGAATTGACAAGATGTGCGGAGCACATGAGCTTTACTTATGCACGGGATCTGCGCCCGGCTTTGTACAAAGGATTACATGCAACATCGGCAAGACTCGTACAAAAGGTGGTTGCCAGAACGGGTTCCGGCAACCGCGCCCTACGGGTAAAACTTACGAAGATGCTCAATGTTCCAGGACTTGCTCACCGGAGTGCCATCTTCGGTCTCAAGGCGGACAGCGCCAGGCCTAGTGACTCGTTTCACCCGGTAAGGGCCTTCCCACTTCGGCGTCAACTTGTTGGAATTCTTGGCGGACTGAACGCGCTGAAGAACAAGGTCACCTTCCTCGAAGCTTCTGGCATTAACTTTGCGGCTATGGTAGCGGTGCAAAACTTGCTGGTATCGAGCAGCTCGTACAGCAGCCTGAAGACGATCCTCCTCAAGGAGCAGCGCGTCATCTTGTCGCAGCTGCTCTTGCTCAAGCTCATCATAAGCGAGCACTCGAGGTGATCCGTATACGAGTTCCGTGGGGAGAACTGCCTCTGCTCCATAGACTAGAGCGAAAGGTGTCTGGCCAGTGGCTCGATTTGGCGTCGTTCTGATCGACCAAAGAACCACCAGCAGCTCCTCGATCCAGTTTCTTCCGCACTTGTGCAGCCTGTCGAAAGTTCTGGTCTTGAGCCCGCGCAGCACTTCAGCATTTGCCCTCTCCGCTTGACCGTTGCTTCTCGGATGAGCAACAGAAGCGAAGCAGATCTTGGCACCAAGATCTTGGACGTACTGCATGAAGGTGCTGCTCGTGAATTGCGTGCCGTTGTCGGTGATGATCCTGTTAGGGATCCCGAAACGGCAAACAATCGACCTGAAGAACTTGATTGCTGACTGTGCTGTCACCTTCCACACTGGTTCCACTTCTGGCCACTTTGTGAACTTGTCGATTGCAACGTACAAGTACTCAAAGCTACCGACAGCTCGGGGAAAGGGGCCGAGGATGTCGAGCCCCCAGACCAAAAATGGCCAGGATAAAGGGATCGTCTGGAGAGCTTGAGTTGGCTGGTGTATCTGTTTGGAATGGAACTGGCACGCTTCACACTTGGTTACTTGTGCAGTTGCATCCTGGGGTGTTGTCGGCCAAAAGAAACCTTGCCGGAACGCTTTGCCGGCAAGTGCTCTTGCGCCAATGTGGTGACCACATATGCCTCCGTGTATCTCTGCCAACAGCTTTTGTCCGTCTTCCCGGCAAACACACTTCAATTTCACACCGTTGAGTCTTCTTCTGTACAGTGTGCTGTCAACAAACTGGTACATACTTGACTGCCGGGCTACTTTTTCCGCTTCTTCTTGTTCTTCGGGAAGTTCTCCTGTCTGAAGGAAATGGACAATCTGCTGTGCCCATGCTGGAGCTTGTGGCTCGACAACAAGGACTAAAGGCACATCTGCTGCTGCGGGAACATCCGCTTCTACGGCGAGAACCTGCGGCTCTGCCGGAGCTTGATGTCCCCCGGCAAGCTTGCCGGAGCAAAGCTTGTCGGGAGCGTCTGCTACGATGGAACAAACCATAAGGCTTGCCGGAGCAGACTGCTCCTCAGCACTCTTGGCGTTGATTTTGGGGACCTTCTTGGCGGCGGCTTCAGGGAGCTCTGCCGGAAAATAGTCACCGGAAATCAACTTTCTCTTCTTGTTCTGTCCAGTTGATGGTGTTACAGATGGTTGAGTCAGCTTGAGCACAAAGATCCCCGGTTTGATAGGTAACTTTAGTGTGGCGCACTTTGACAGGCCATCAGCAATGTCATTCTGAGCTCTCGGAACATGCTCCATCTGTAGGCCGTCAAAGTGCTCTTCCAGCTTTCTCACTTCATCAACATATGCTTCCATCAACGGACTCTGATAATTCTTGTTCACTTGGCGGACGACAAGTTGTGAGTCACCCCTGACAATGAGCTTCTTGATCCCAAGGTCTGCTGTGATCCTGAGACCGGCAAGCAATCCTTCATACTCTGCAGTATTGTTGGTTGCTTGCTCCTTGGGAAAGTGCATCTGGACTACGTACTTGAGGTGCTCTCCGGTGGGTGCGAAAAGCAGCACACCCGCACCGGCGCCTTGCAGCGAGAAGGCACCATCAAAGTACATCAGCCACTCTTTGCTCGCTTCCTTGACGGGGATGCTCGTCTCTGGAATTTCTTCATCTTGTGTTGGCGTCCACTCTACTATGAACTCCGCCAATGCTCTGCTTTGGATAGTTGAAGTGCTTTCAAACTTTAAGCCAAAGCTTGACAGTTCCAGTGCCCACTCGACAACCCTGCATGTTGCTTCTGGATTTTGCAGTATCCTCTTCAGCGGAAAACGAGTGACGACTGTGATCTCATATGCTTGGAAGTAATGGCGCAGCTTTCTCGAGGCCATGAGGAGGCCGAAAAGCAATTTCTGCACACCAGAGTACCTCGACCTAGCCCCCAGCAGAAGGGAGCTGACAAAGTAAACTGGGCGCTGCACCATTCTCTTCTGCATCTTCTCATGCTCTTGCGCAGATCCATCCTTGTCGGGACCAGAACTTGTCGGCGAAGCCCCCTTCTTGTCGCTGGACGCGTCTGCCGTGGTTGCTGGCTCATCATCTGCCTCCCTCTCTGCCACTAATGCAGCACTAACCACTTGATTGGTCGCCGCTATATACAGCAGCAACTTCTCTTGTGGCTTAGGTGCGACAAGTGTTGGGGTGGAGGACAGGTATTTCTTCAAGTCCTGCAGCGCAGCCTCCGCCTCCGGAGTCCATTTCATTGGACCTGCCTTTTTCAATATTTTGAAAAATGGCAGGGTGTGCTCAGCAGATCTAGAGATAAACCTGTTGAGAGCAGCCACGCATCCGGCAAGTCTTCGTACATCCTTGACGCGCCTTGGTGCTTCGATCTGCTCAATGGCCTTGATCTTGTCGGGATTGGCTTCAATTCCCCGCTGAGACACGAAGAACCGTTAAGCTTGCTGGAAGGGACTCCAAACACGCACTTCTCGGGGTTAAGCTTGAGGTTGATCTTGCGCAGATTTGCAAATGTCTCGTCTAAATCTTGAATCAGGGTCGCCCTATCCTTGCTCTTGACCACTATATCATCCATGTAGGCTTCCACATTTCTGTGCATTTGTGGCTCAAAAGCGTGGTGGACTACCCTTGCAAATGTTGAACCAGCATTCTTCAAACCGAAAGGCATCCGTACGAAACAGTACGTGCCACACGGGGTGATGAATGCGGTCTTCTCCTCATCCTCTTCTGCCATGAAGATCTGATGGTATCCGGAGTATGCATCAAGAAATGAAAGCAAATCACATCCGGCCGTGGAGTCAACAATCTGGTTGATGCGCGGCAAAGGAAATGGGTCTTTGGGACAAGCTTTATTGACATCGGTAAAGTCGATACAAAGCCTCCATTTCCCGTTAGCCTTGCGCACGACAATAGGATTGGCCAACTACATGGGATGGAGCACTCCTCTGACAAGGCCTGCTGCTTCCAACTTCTTGATTTCTTCTGCGATGAATTCTTGGCGCTCCACTGCCTGTTTCCTGCCTTTCTGCTTGACGGGCCGCACATGAGGACAGACGGCAAGGTGGTGCTCAATTACTTTCCTGGGAACACCGGGGATGTCAGACGGTTGCCATGCAAACACGTCGACGTTCGCCCGCAGGAAAGCAACGAGCGCGCTTTCCTATTTAGGGTGGAGAGTGGCACTGATGGTGAAGGTACCACCAGTGCCGTCCTCCTTGGCGGACACCTTCTTGGTCTCAGGTGGAGCTGCCATTACCTTCTTACACTTGCCGGTGGAGCTCGATGGTGCATCCTCGACGGTAGCGCAGCACTCCGAAGAGGTGCGCTTGTCGGAGTGGGCATCAGAGCTCTTGCCGGACTTGGTCTTCTTCTTCCCCCCTGGAGCTTCAGCGGCAAGTGACTTGCGATCTGTTGCGGCTGTTGCTTCCCGGTAGATCTTGTCGGCACAGATAAGAGCATCCTTCTTGTCACCAGGGACAGAGATGACACTTATCGGGCCTGGCATCTTGAGCATGTTGTAGGCATAGTGAGAGGCTGCCATGAATTTGGTGAGTGCTGGACGGCCGAGTATCCCATTGTAAGGCAATGGGAAGTCAGCAACGTCAAAAGTGACCCTCTCAGTCCTGAAGTTCAATTTGCTGCCAAATGTTACCGGCAACGTGATCTTTCCCTTTGGCTTGCTCCTTCCCGGATTGATTCCTTGGAACGCACCGGTTTCTTCGAGCTCGCTGTCAGGGATCTGGAGTTTCGGGAGCACCGCGGAGGAGATCAGGTTCAAGCCGGCCCCGCCGTCTACTAACATCTTAGTGACCTTGAGGTTGCGGATAGTTGGCGAAACCAACATCGGCAAGCACCCGACCGCAGTTATGCGATCAGGGTGGTCCTCAATATCAAAGAAGATAGGCGTGCTGGACCATTTCAGAGGCTTGCGTGACTCGACGGGTGGTTCTACTGCATTAACTTCCCGCACCCACTGCTTGAGCTGGCGGTGCGAAGTATGCAGAGAAGCACCGCCGCCAACACACAGGACCTCTGTGGCTTTCTGGAACTCCTGCTCATCAGTCTCCTCATCATCCATGTCTTCATCGTCGTCGTCATCTTCATCCTTGTCGCGGCCGCGAGGAGGTCTATCTCCTTGCCGCTGCTTGGCCTTGCCGCGGCGTCCTCCTCGGCCGGGATGTTTCTTGCCAGATCCTCCAGCACCTTCCTGGGCTTTCTCCTTGTCGCACCGCTCGTATTCAGCTTTCTGTTGCTCAACAAGCTGCTCGACTTTCTTGTAGCTCTGGAGATCGTGGCCCTTGGTGCGGTGGATCTTGCAATACTGTTTATTGGCGCCGTCCTGCTTGTCGGCGACCGCCACAGCCTCTGCGGTAATCTCCTTGCCGGAGTCACCAGCTTTGGCTTTCTTGGCGCCACCATCGTTGCCGGACTGCTCGATGACTAGCACCTCTTTTCCTTTCTTCCTCCTGTTGTTTCGCCACCGGTTTTTCCTTGCCGGGGCTGCATCATCGCTGTCAGATCCTCCTGCTCCTATGTTCTCTCCGGGGAGTCTCCTCCCTTCCTCAGCACGCGCACACTTGTCGGCCAGGGCATATAGCTCACTGACGTCTCTGATCTTGCACATCGCCATCTCCTCCCGCATCCTGTGGTTTCGCACGTTCTGATGGAACGCGCTGATCACCGCGGCAGGGTGGACGTCTGGGATGTTGTGCTGTACGCTGCTGAATCTCTGAATGTACTTGCGCAGGGGTTCTCCTTCCTTCTGGGCGAGCAGATGAAGGTCACTCTCTTGGCCAAGAGGCTTGTGGCCGCCTGTGAAGGCGCCGACAAACTGATGGCATAGATCGGCCCAAGAGGATATGGAGTTGTCCGGCAAGTGCATGAGCCAGGATCTGACGTTGGGCTTAAGCACCAACGGGAAGTAGTTGGCATGGATCTTGTCGTCCCGTCCCCCGGCAGCCTGCACCGCAATGGTGTAGATGCTGAGGAACTCCGACGGATGCGTCTTGCCGTCGTACTTCTCCGGTACGTCTGGCTTGAAGTTCTTCGTGCTGGGCCACTGGACTTGCCGCAGTTCACGAGTGAACGCAGGGCAACCTACCGCGTACGGTAGATCACCTGGTTCCCCTAGCGCATGCATGTCAACAGAAGGCCCAGCGCGCTTGTCGGATTGACGTCGTGCTTCTCTTCGGCGCTCGATGCGAGTACGAGCGTCTTCTTGCTGTCGATCGTCAAGAACTTGGCGCTGATCGCGACGAGCTCGTGGATCCAACGATGCGGTGGAGTCGCTGTCGAGGTGAATCCGACGAGTCGGCGATCTTGGCCTTCGGGGTGGTGATTGCATGGTGGTTGCACCTCCACCAGTTTCGTCGCCACCGGCTCGCGCCTGGCAACCCTGCCGCGGCAGCGACGCGCTCGGCTGCCGCGGAGTGTCGCCGTTGGCGTAGCCGATGAGACTCTGGATGGTGGCCCTCCATTCGTCGATCTTGTCCGACGTCGGAGGGTAATCCAGGAGCAGTTGAGCTCGCGCCAAAGCTTCTGCCGGAGTGGTGGGTGGCAGTGGTGGACGGCGCGAGGAGCGGGATGTGCTCGGACTTCTAACTATGTTAGAAGGAGCATCATCCCGTCCGGGCGACCGCGTCTCGCTCGTGCTGGTACATTGGCGTGCATGATGGTCTTGAACGCCCCGGGATCCACCAGCTTGATCTTGGCCCAACAAACGTATGGTACTGCGAGTACCATGACGTTGTCGGTCCCGCGCCTCCTAAGATGGGCGCGGAACAAGCGCGGACATCGAGGTCTGCGCCGCCTTGCCCTTGGACCGGGCAATGTCGTGAGCTTCCTCGTCCACGTCCGTCCTTCCGCCGACGTCTACCCCACCACCCGTTTGCTCCGGTGGCGGTGGGATCGACGTGGACGGAACAGCTGCCTCCGAAGTCTTCTTCTTCGGTGGCATGTTGATGAAGAAAATGAAGATCTAGCTCGTGTGGATGCCAGATCAGGTTCACACAGCCTCGACGCCCCCTACCTGGCGCGCCAAAGATGTCGGGGAAACTGATCCACAAACACCTATGGGGCCGGCGGACCGTGGCCCCTTTCGGTTCGACGGGGGGCGGAGGTCGCACGAAGAGCAGATCGAGGCGAAGCACACTAGCAGTTTACCCAGCTTCGGAGCTCTCCGGAGAGATAATACTCCTACTGCTGCTTGTCTGATTGTATTGTGTTCTTGCTCGAGAGAGCTAAGTGTTTTTCTGGCTTCCGAATGATCCGAACCCCCCCTACGTTGCGCATGGGCCTCCTTTTATATGCTCAAGGGCTCACTGACAGGTGACAACATAAACAAGGGTACAAATGTAAAAAGAGAGGTGGTTGGTACAGTTACTTGTACAATGTTTCCTACCTAACCTTGACGGCAGGGGACAAGGGCATTAAATGCCCGTCTGTGTAGCCCAAACAGTGCCGAAAAGGACCGTCAGGGGCGCCACTGCTCGCCACGATGGCGATCTTGTCAGCTTCGCATGCCACCGCGCACCGCTGGCTGCACAGCCCCCTGCCACGCGCGCCTGGAAAGGCCCCCAGAGCGACCCGTTGGTGGATGCGCTGGAGCGTGGGCACAGAGTGGCCGCCTGCCGCGGCAAGCGCCTTGCCACGGTCGTTGCCTTGTCGGGTCCGGAAGCTTGTCGCTCACCGGGCCTTGCCGGGACGCGCGGCGCGTCGCGGCAAGTTCCTTGAAATGCCTTGGTTGGCCTTCCCGGCAAGCTCCTCTTGCCGGGGCCTTGTCTCCTGGGCTTAAATACTTTGTACTTGAATGGCTTCAAAGGAACCACGGAGGATCTTGGCGGACGCCCGGCAAGCCTTGCCGCGAGGTGCTGCAACTGCCCGTGCACAAGTTCGGGGTACTAGGGTACCCCTATTCTAGTACACCGACATCGTCTATTTGAACTTACAAATCTTATGCGTGCCAAAGGAAATGTTGGAATTATTAGCAATATTATTTCCGAAGCTACTAGAATTCATAAGCAAGATTATTGTCAAACTCATACTAATGAATCACTCTCACTAGGAATTGATCCACCACATGACGATGTTGAACATGGATACTATGATGAGGATGATGATGATGGCTTTGATCTTGATGATGCAATGAGACATTTTGGTCTTATGGCAAATCTTCGGGGATATATGGAAGGAGGAAAGGAATGGGTCCTTGATAGTGGATGTACCGATCACATGACCGGAGATAAAGACATGTTTCGTGAGCTTGCTGAAAATGATAGTCCTCGAAAGTATGTCACTTTCGGTGACAACTCAAAAGGTAAGGTGGTTGGCCTCGGTAAGGTGGCCATATCACATGACAGCTCCATTCAGAATGTTATGCTCGTTGAATCTCTTGGCTACAACTTACTTTCAGTATCTAGACTTGCTGATTTCGGTTTCAATGTTCTATTTACTGAAGTAGATTGCCAAGTGTTTCGTCGAGACAATCATAAAATGGTCTTTGCCGGCATACGTAGAGGTGATCTATACATTGTTGATTTCACTAAAAAGGCTCAACCTAAAACTTGCTTCATTGCTAAATCCTCAAAAGGTTGATTATGGCATAGACGACTAGGTCACGTTGGCATGAGAAACCTTGACAAGCTTATAAAAGGGAATCATATCCTTGGTGTTAACGATGTCATATTTGAGAAGGATAGACTTTGCAGTGCTTGTCAAGCAGGTAAACAGGTTGGAGGAAGGCATCCCGTGAAGAACATCATGACCACAAGGAGGCCACTTGAGCTACTTCACATGGATCTTTTTGGTCCCAACTCTTGCAAGAGTCTTAGTGGAAATTCTTTTGGTCTAGTTATAGTTGATGATTTTTCAAGATTTACGTGGGTGTTCTTTCTCGATGATAAATCGCAGGTCCAAAAGATCTTCAAAAACTTCTCTAGGAAGGCCCAAAATCAGTTTGAAGTGAAGATCAAGAAGGTTCGCAGCGACAACGGAACGGAGTTCAAGAACGCAAATGTGGACACCTTTCTTGACGAAGAAGGGATTTCACACGAGTTCTCGGCTACGTACACACCTCAACAAAATGGAGTTGTTGAGAGGAAGAACCGGACGCTCATCAAAATGGCAAGAACGATGCTTGATGAGTACAAGACACCGAAGCACTTTTGGGTAGAAGCGGTTGAGACAGCTTGTCATGCAACAAATCGCTTGTATCTTCACAAGCTACTCGGCAAGACAGCATACGAGCTCCTCACCGGTAACAAACCCCAAGTTGGATACTTTCGAGTATTCGGCTCAAAGTGCTACATTCTTGATAAGCATCGTCGTTCTAAATTTGCTTCTAAGTCTCATGAAGGTTTCCTACTAGGTTATGGCTCAAACTCTCACACATACCGTGTCTACAACAATTTCACCCGAAAGGTTGAAGAGACGGTAGATGTGAAGTTTGATGAATCTAACGGCTCGCAAGTAGAGCAATTGCCAATTGATGTAGGAGACAAAGATCCTTCGGAAGCAATCCAAGACTTGTCTATTGGCAAGGTTCGTCCAATGGAGGTGAAGGAGAGTACCTCGTCCGTCCAAGTGGAAGCTTCTACTTCATGGCAAGGTGAACCAAGAGTTGATACGGAAGCATCCACAAGTGGGACACACCAAGATGAAGAAAACAAGGAAGTGCATCAAGAACGTCAACAACCTCCTTCTCCACCACGACAAGGGAACGACAACACCAACAATGAAGAAGATCAAGAAGAAGAAGAAGAAGATGAAGAAGATGTTCAACCAAGAACCAAGCAAAAGCTTTCACGAGTTCGAGCAAGAATTACTAAAGACCATCCCGTCGAGCAAATCTACAATGATATTCAAATCGGGAGAATCACTCGCTCTAAAACTCGTTTAGCTAACTTTTGTGAAAACTATTCTTTCATCTCTAGCATTGAACCTATGAAGGTCGAAGAAGCATTGGAAGATCCGGATTGGATAAATGCTATGCATGAAGAGATACACAACTTTGAGAGAAACCAAGTTTGGACATTGGTTGAGAAGCCCGACAACAACCACAACATCATCGGTACCAAATGGGTGTTTCGCAACAAGTAAGATGAAGATGGACAAGTAGTTCACAACAAAGCACGTCTCGTCGCCCAAGGCTACACACAAGTCAAAGGTATGGACTATGGTGAGACTTATGCTCCCGTTGCTAGACTTGAGTCTATTCGCATCTTACTTGCCTATGCTAATCACCATGATATCACATTGTACCATATGGACATTAAAAGTGCTTTTCTAAATGGTGAAATAGAGGAGGAAGTTTATGTTAAACAACCTCCCGGCTTTATCAATCCTAAGAAACCAAATCATGTTTACAAACTTCACAAAGCTCTTTATGGTCTTAAACAAGCTCCTAGAGCTTGGTACAAATGCTTAATGAAGTTTCATCTTGGAAAGGGATTTGAAATTGGGAAAACTGATTCTACTCTTTTTACTAAAAGGGTTAATGGAGAATTATTTGTATGCCAAATTTATGTTGATGATATCATATTTGGATCAACTAACCCTCATTTTACTGAGAAGTTTGGAAAGCTAATGTCAGAGAAGTTTGAGATGTCAATGATGAGTGAACTCAAATTCTTTCTTGGGTTGCAAATCAAGCAAACTAAGGAAGGTACTTTTGTATCTCAAACGAAGTACACTAAGGACTTATTCAAGAAGTTCAATATGCAAGAATGCAAAGGTATGTCTACACCCATGCCTACTAGTGGACATCTTGATTTGACCAAAGATGGTGAACCGGTTGATTAAAAGGTCTATCGCTCTATGATTGGTTCATTGTTATACCTATGTGCTTCACGTCCCGATATTATGCTAAGTGTGTGCATGTGTGCAAGATATCAAGCTGCTCCTAAAGGATGTCATCTTAAGGTTGTGAAAAGGATAGTGAGATACTTAATACATACACCAAATTTTGGCATTTGGTATCCTAAGAGGGCCTCTTTCGATCTTGTTGGCTACTCTGACTCAGACTATGCCGGAGACAAGGTTGATAGAAAGTCCACTTCAGATACTTGTCAATTTCTTGGTAGATCTCTTGTGTCTTGGCCCTCCAAGGAACAAAACTCGGTATCCTTATCCACTGCCAAAGCGGAATACATTGCCGCTGGTTCATGTTGTGCTCAATTACTTTGGATGACCCAAACTCTTAAAGATTATGGGATATATGTCAAACATGTTCCATTGCTTTGTGACAATGAAAGTGCTATCAAAATTGGACATAATCCTGTGCAACATTCTCGAACTAAGCATATTGAAATTCGTCATCATTTCATTCGAGATCATGTTGCTAAGGGTGACATTGATCTTAAGCATGTTCGCACTGAAAAGCAATTAGCGGATATATTCACTAAACCTCTTGATAAGAAAGTGTTTTGCAGGTTGAGAGGAGAATTGAACATCATTGATGCTTCAAGCTTGGAGTAGAAACTCCATTGGATACATGCAAGACATGAGCTTATGACTAATCCTTGATATTTCTCTTATGATGAAAATCTTATGTCTTGGATATATTTGCATCTTGCATGATACTAACCCATGTAGGTACTTGGTAGAATAAAATCCCATGAGATTGTAACCTACTCACATCTTGAGCAATCTCTACATCACCAAGTCTCTACACAAAGGTGGTTGAGGACAAGGAAGCACGAAACCATTCAAACATATCCTATGACAAATTCTATGTTGAGCTTCATGATTGCCATTTTTGGATAAACAAGTGCTCTTCCTTGCAAGAACTAACCCATGTAGGTAGATGGACTCAAATTCCAAGTGGTGCTCCCAACTCTTGATGAGCTACATCAACCTTGAGCAATCCACACAAGTTCAACTACATGATCAACACCACCAACCAAGGTCCATCTTAGAGAAGCTTTACTCCAAGACATGAGCTAAAGCAACTCAACAAGATGTGAATACATCAAGATGCTTGAACAAAAAATGGTAACCCCATTTTGAGCTTAAACGATGAGTATGACCTATGATCAAGTGATCTCACTTGACTCCTAAGTCAATATACTCTAACATAGGTGACTTTGTCGCCGACCATCTCTAGATGAAGTTCTCTTGTGTTCTTTTCTGTGTTTTTGCATTTGTCTCATGCATATTTGTTTCCCCTTTTCTTTAGAAAAACTTCATCTAGATTTCTTTCTTTCTTTTGTTTTTGTTTGCTCTGCATTTTGTGCATCCAATTCATTGCATATCATTTAGTTAATTCCTTGCAAATCTTTGTGAGATTCTATTAGTCTAGTGAGCTGAGGTGACAAGTGTTTTCTCTGTGATGAACTCGGTTTCACCGATTAGTTATTTTCGGTCCAACCGAATTCTTTCGGTACAACCGAAGCATACAACTCGGTGCCACCAATTTCACCACAGGAAAAATAGTTTGCCACTTATTCTGTGTTTCGTCTGTTCCAGCTCCACTCAATGAATCTTGTCCTCTACAAGCATCACATTTTTATAAATGCTTTGTGCTGTGACTCGAGGATCAAACCCATTCACGACAAATTCCAGAAGCCCTTCTTGGAAATTAATGTCAAAGGGGGAGAGAGAGATCACATCAAGGCTTATCATTTAGAGAGAGATCACATCAGAGAATATCACTTCCACAGGGGGAGAGAGAGATCTCCAGGGGGAGAAAATACTCAAGTAGAAAGTATTTCTCAAGGATCCCAGATGCTTGGTGTTCAAGAGGAGAGATGCCACATGTCTTTTTGGGGGAAAGACATGTTCATATGTGCTTATTTGCATTAGTTTGCACTAGCTCTGTTCATTCAGATTCTTTCAGCTCTAATTTTCTGTTCCCTATCTTCTCCCAGTATCCCATGCTAGATTTAGGGGGAGCAAGACATCTAAGGGAAAGAAATCATTTAAATTCACTGCATATCTTTACTCTTGGGGACATGTCTAATCCAATGTGGTACTTTGTACTCACTCTCTACATGTCATCCCAGTCTTGGTATTCTTGTGGTTTCTTCTATTTGCCCTAGTTAGTGGATGTACCTGTGTTATCTAACCTTGTTTGTGCAGGTTCATTCCATCCTAAGCCAACTCAAGACTACAAGGTAAGTATATGCATCATAATCATGTGTATGAGGAATTCTTGCTGATGTACATACTGTTTGCAAGAAGGACTCATGAGCATGAAGGTATTTTGTTTAATATTCTTTGCTCTGATGCATATGGCCAAGATACATGTAACTCATTGCTTACTCTGCCATGGTTATGCTCTCACATACTTCTATATTCTATATTTCACACAATTGCATACATGTAGGGGGAGCCTATGCATGTTACATGTCTTTCCAAAGCTTTACTTGCTATTCTTTATATCCTTATCTAAAGCTTTGATGTATGTTGTCATCAATTACCAAAAAGGGGGAGATTGAAAGCACAAGTGCTCCCTAGGTGGTTTTGGTAATTAATGTCAACATATCTCTTGTTGTACTAACACTTCTATCTAGTATATTTCAGACAAGTTCAACAATGAAGTGGCATGGACTAAAGGATGTGGAACTCCTTCAAGATGCTAAGGACAAGGGATTGGCTAAAGCTTCAAGCTCAAGACTCTTCATTTTATATTTCAGTGATCCAAGATCACATTGAGTCTATAGGAAAAGCCAATACTATCAAGGAGGGATGAGGTGTTCATTAATGAGCCTCTTGCTTCATGTGCTTAGTGATATGCTCCAAAACCCTCAACTACTTTCTCACATCCTCATTTGACCTAAACCTAAAGCCAAAATCAGTCACACAGATTCTTTCTATCCGGCGCCACCGAGTTCAGATGTCATAGCCACTGCCACAAACCCTAGCCATATCGGTCCTACCGAGTTGCATTTCGGTCCCACCGAAAATCCTAACGGTCACTAGGTTTACTAAATCGGTCTGACCGAGTTTGTTGATTCGGTCCCACCGAGATTGGTAAATTGTGTGTAACAGTTAGATTTTGTGTGGAGGCTATATATACCCCTCCACCTCCTCTTCATTCATGGAGAGAGCCATCATAACAAACCTACACTTCCAACTTACCAGTTCTGAGAGAGAACTACCTACTCATGTGTTGAGGCCAAGATATTCCATTCCTACCATATGAATCTTGATCTCTAGCCTTCCCCAAGTTGCTTTCCACTCAAATCTTCTTTCCACCAGATCCAAATCATATGAGAGAGAGTTGAGTGTTGGGGAGACTATCATTTTAAGCACAAGAGCAAGGAGTTCATCATCAACACACCATTTGTTACTTCTTGGAGAGTGGTGTCTCCTAGATTGGCTAGGTGTCACTTGGGAGCCTCCGACAAAGATTGTGGAGTTGAACCAAGGAGTTTGTAAGGGAAAGGAGATTGCCTACTTCGTGAAGATCTACCGCTAGTGAGGCAAATCCTTCGTGGGCGACGGCCATGGTGGGATAGACAAGGTTGCTTCTTCGTGGACCGTTCTTGGGTGGAGCCCTCCGTGGACTCGCGCAACCATTACCCTTCGTGGGTTGAAGTCTCCAACAACGTGGATGTACGATAGCACCACCTATCGGAACCACGCCAAAAACATCCGTGTCTCCAATTGCGTTTGAATCCTCCAAAACCCTTCCCTTTACATTCTTGCAAGTTGCATGCTTTACTTTCCGCTGTTCATATACTCTTTGCATGCTTTCTTGCTATATGTTGTGAATGTTAAACTTGTGCCTAAACTCCACTTAAACTTAAATTTGCTAAAGACTGCAACTTTGGTACTTAGTGTCTAATAACCCCCCCTCTAGACACCTCTTCTCAAGGTCCTACAGTAGGCAACCCCTTCTACCTCCAGAAGAATCGGCTGGTGTCCTCTCGTCAGCCTTCAATGCTGACCCTGGCAGGAGCCATGGTTCATCCTTCTTACCGTAAACTGGAGAAACCTACATACATGTTTCATCGTCATGCATGGCAGCAGAATGTACTAGATATAGATCACATCCACTACGCTGAAATGGATGGCTACCTTTGTTTCAATATCTACAAGGGTTGGATGAAGAGCAAGAGCCAAGTGTGCGGTTCAAGCAAAGAAGTATCGGCCAAGAGGAAGAGGGACAAGGACGAAGTCGAGGACGTGGACGAGGACTCTGAGTAAGGTGGCAGTGTCAGTGCTCATGGTGGTTCTAATGCAGTGTCTACCAGAATAGTTGCAAAGTTTAATTTCAGGTGTGCTTAATTTAATTTGAGGGGTGTGTTGTGCTGGGACCCCAGCATAACTATGTTATGTTTCTTCTCGTTACTTTAACTCTTCAGTATGTACATACTAGTATTTCTTACATTTCATCTTTTAGTTGGTATAGTACTACCACTCGTTTCTTCACATTATGTACGTACAATATATATGGCCAACATCATATAGCCAACAGTTTAGTTGTCAAAGAATTTCAGGGTGCTTAGTTTTGTCAAAGAATTCCAGGATGCTTAGTTTTATTTGAGGGGTGGGTTATGCTGGACACCATTATTGTGACTAGACTTTTTAATAGTACTATATGCATAATTTGGCGACAAGCGCTCTCTATATGTACCACATTTTTTTAGTTTCAAGTTTTGCTCCATGGCGTAATCCATCGATACTACTACTGTACAAAAGTATACATTTTTTAAAAGGCTAGAGGGCAGGGCAGTCTAGCTTGGTCGGTTTCACAAGAGGGAGGGCCTTTGTGATTTGACGGCTCATTACTGCTGGAAGGCGGGGCCTTGTGATTTGACTACTCGTATAAATGCGCCGACGACCTGAGGAGGAGCAAAGAACCGTGTGGTATACTAAAGTTTTTCACTGGAGTAGTACTACGACGGAGGAGCACGAAACACAGCAGCCCAGTGCCATATGGTGATAAAAAATAATCCAATTTGCTAGTCATCTTATTGTTAGCATTGTTCTATTCATTTCCTCAAAAAAAACGATTGTTCTATTCATGCCTCGCAGAGAACGTGACACGTGCGGCGAAACACCCGAAGCAAAAGATGAAACACGGGAGCAAAAGAAGAAGGAATATTATCACCCCAAATGATCTAATTTGCCGCAGAGTCATAAATGCTTCTTCATCGCCTCCACGACCTCCATCTCCTTGCGCGTCTCCTCCGCCATCTTCTTCATTCTATCCATGACGCGGGATTTCTCGATGCAAGCCTTCATCATCTGTTCCACGACCGCATTACATACCTCGACAGCAGTCGGGTGCTCGATGCGGAGCTTTGCCAACTCCTCCTTCTGTTCCATGACAAGGGCCTGCAACATCTTCATCGAGGAACTATTATTCTCATGCAGCTTCTTCCAGCCGGCGTTCTTCTCCTTCAACAGGTCGATCTCGTGGCACAGCTTCGCCTTGTCCTCCTGAAGTCACAGGATTTCGCCAGTCGCCTTCTTCTCCGAGGCAATGCTCTCCTTCAGCAGCATCACCAAGCCGGCGGTAAACTCCCCCTGCTTATTGAGCTCAGCGGGCATGTCGTCGAGGCTCTCCTTCAGCAGCTCCACCAAGCCTTGGATGAACTCCTTCTGCTTATTGAGGTGCTTATTGAGCTGATCGGGCATGCCGTTGAGGGATAACGACTCCAGCGCCGCCGGCTCGGCATGTTCGCCTCCGCGGCTAGGGCACTCCTAGGAGCCATCGCCTGCCCGTGAGAGATCTTTCGATGTCTCTGCATGGCAGTGAGCCCTCTTTTTTTATGCAACCTTGGTTGCCGCTCCCTTGTTACGAGTAGTTCTCGACCTAGAGCTCTGCTCACCGGCCATGGCAATGACGGACGAAGAAGAAGCACTTACGAGGAGGAAAGGTAGAGTAATTTTCAGTTAGGTAGTTCCCCTTTTTATAACCTAAGTACTAGCACTAGTACTAATACCTGCATAGTGGGGACACGTTCAGGTTTGGTACTTACTAGTAGGTGTGAGCAGGCTTTTGAATGGGATGGGAAAAAGGTAAAGATTAATTGATGGTTTTGGTTTCGAGGCCCGAAACGGCGCCCGATGAGTTTAGTGGAACATAAATTTCAAGTAGACAACGCTCCTCAAATGCGTAAATATTATGTTACAGTCAAAAATTGGCACAAAATACAGAGGAGACCAATGGAAGTACTACTAGCAACCCATGATTTAACTACTCGATGCGCGTAGTGGAGTAGTAATGTTTTTCTTCCGCCCTCACGTCCACTCAATTTGCATGCACTATATTAATTGACCATCAATGAAGTGAACGACTTTACACACGTCAAATTATCACACGGGGTGGATCTTGGTATGAAATTGCGTCCGCCCGTGTACCCGCATGTGTATGCGAGGGAATGAGTGTGTGCGTGGCGTGCGCGCACATCTTCGCTTCGTGCATGTACCGATAGTATGGCTCAGGGAGGACGAGTACATTCTCCTGGAACCAGCAGCACGTCACTATGATCAATCCACACAAGGAGGTCGCGACAATGCCTCCACATGTGCCATGTGGCTTCATGAATGTAGCGTGCCATAGGAATTCTAATTTACGTGTTTTGCACATACCCGAAGTACTAGTAAGGTACACGTGCATTGCACGTAGCAGATTTTGCAACCAAATTATGAATAAATACCACACTATAGCATGTAAGCTCTGAGTCATATATGCCTGATGTAGACCTTCGTTTAATTCTTATAGTTCATCTCATTCAAAATCAATTAGTTTTTATAAAAAATCTAGGGCCTCTTGGATTCGTAGGATTTCCAAAAGGCAGGAATAGGAAAAACATGGGATTATAGTGGAATGTCGTCTTGAATCCTACATGATTGTACGAGTGTTTGATTGTGCATACAAAAGACGCAGAATTCTTTCAAAGAGGTTTGAATGGATGGGATGTTTCCTATGAAATCTAGTGAAAATGAATCATATGGAAAAATTCCTATGGTTCAGAATCCTATGAATCAAACAACCAAGATAGGAAAAATTCCTAAGGATTAGAATCCTCCAAAATTCCTTTAAGAATCCTTTGAATCAAAGAAGCCCTTAATCTATTTTATGATTCATGGAATTGTGTGTTGTAAAGCATGAAGTAAAAACAAATAAAGGCAATTCAACTAGAAAAAAAGTTTGGGAAGTTATGATATGGAAGATTCTAGAACAAAAGAGAACCACTCTTGTTTTGAGGTTTGTGCATTATGCTTAAGTTCAACCATGGAGTCTGCTAGATTGTACATGTGGCAAAATCCGACGGGGGGCTGGAAGATGGTGCGAGGGGCCGAGTGGAGGGAGACTATGAAGGAATGCACAAGTGCGAGATCGATATTTAGAGAGAGGGGGCGAGAACGTGCGCTGTTGCGCGCAGTGGCGGAGCCATAAAAAATAAATGAGCTAGGTGGCAAGCATTGCTAATCCTTTACGAGGAGGGTCAATTCATGAACTTAAACCATTTTTTGCAGCAATTGTCTAATGATCACATTCATATTAGCCTTGATATATAGTGATGTTAGGGGGGCAGGGCCCTTACTGCCCCATGTCTTCGCCATTGTGCGTGCGTCTGAGAGATGAAGCGGAAGGCATGGATGATGAGAGGGGGACGTTGGATATATAATTAATGTGGGTCTATTAGCTATATATGTTAATCATATATAGAGAGATATAGATTGATTGGTTTGTGTGGAAAACTATGAAAGACCTAGCTATAGACACACATACATAGAGGAACATCGATCATTGTGCATGCACGCGTGAGAGATAAAGAATGCCCGATATGATGGACAGGGGGATGTGTGTGGGTGTGTGCCTTCATGGGAGACTGGCCTGAAGAAAAAGATTGCATGTGTGCGATGGATAATGCTGACTGGTAGTGTGTGTGTGATATGTCTCCAACGTATCTATAATTTATGAAGCATTCATGCTATTTTATTATCTTTTTTGAATGATTATGGGCTTTATTATACACTTTTATATTACTTTTGGGACTAACCTATTAACCGAAGGCCCAGCCCATATTGCTGGTTTATTGCCTGTTTTAGTATTTCGAAGAAAAGGAATATCAAATGGAGTCCAAACGGAATGAAACCTTCGGCAGCGTGATTTTTTGGAAGAATATGATCCTGGAGACTTGGAGTTCATGTTAGAAGATCCTCGAGGAGGCTAGGAGATAGGAGGGCACGCCCACCCCCTTGGGCG